>NC_043751.1:33237864-33300364 GCF_902148845.1 Salarias fasciatus
AGGTGAGAGAGAGAGAGAGGAGAGAGAGAGAGAGAGAGAGAGAGAGAGAGAGAGAGAGAGAGAGAGAGGAGAGAGAGAGAGAGAGAGAGAGAGAGAGAGAGAGAGAGAGAGAGAGAGAGAGAGAGAGAGAGAGAGAGAGAGAGAGAGAGAGTGTGAGTGAGTGAGTGAGTGAGTGAGTGAGTGAGTGAGTGAGTGAGTGAGTGAGTGAGTGAGTGAGTGAGTGAGTGAGTGAGTGAGTGAGTGAGTGAGAGAGTGAGAGTGAGTGAGTGAGTGAGGGGTGTGACAACAGTGATACCAGTAGTGATCGGGACACTGGGAGCAGGAACCCCCAAGCTGGGAGGATGGCTCCAGCAGAGACCAGGAACAACATCTGAGAGCTCTGTTCAGAAGAACACAGTCCTAGGACCAGCTAAGACCCTGCAGAACCCTCCAGCTCCAGGACTCTGGTAGACCCTGCAGAACCCTCCAGCTCCAGGACTCTGGTAGACCCTGCAGAACCCTCCAGCTCCAGGACTCTGGTAGACCCTGCAGAACCCTCCAGCTCCAGGACTCTGGTAGACCCTGCAGAACCCTCCAGCTCCAGGACTCTGGTAGAGGACCCGAGCTGGAAGGAGACAGACACAATACCGCCGGGGTGGCGAGAACACAGTCTGCTTTTGTATTATATATATGTATATATATATATATATATATGGCCTGGGCGATTATATGATCGTGATTAGTGATCACGAATAATTTTCTCGTCGATCACGGTGATCAGCTGGGAGCACGTTTACTCGATCAGACATGGCAGAAATGTGCCTGACCACAGCCAATCACAGTCGACTTTTCCTGCTCAACTTCCGCCTGTAAGCTGTCTGAGAAGTAAAGCAGCGAAGCAGAGGAAGTCAGCCATGCCTCGGCGTCATCCTCTGAAGATGAGGCTGCTGCTGACAGGAAAGGCTGCTCCACCCACACTGCTGCTAGCTCGCCGCTGCTAGCTCGCTGCTGCTAGCTCACTGCTGCTAGCTCGCTGCTGCTAGCTCGCTGCTGCTAGCTCGCTGCTGCTAGCTCACTGCTGCTAGCTCACTGCTGCTAGCTCACTGCTGCTAGCTCACTGCTGCTAGCTCACCGCTGCTAGCTCACTACTGCTAGCTCACCGCTGCTAGCTCACCGCTACTAGCACACCGCTGCTAGCTCACCGCTGCTAGCTCACCGCTGCTAGCTCGCTGCTGCTAGCTCACCGCTGCTAGCTCGCTGCTGCTAGCTCGCTGCTGCTAGCTCACTGCTGCTAGCTCACTGCTGCTAGCTCACCGCTACTAGCTCACCGCTGCTAGCTCACTACTGCTAGCTCACCGCTGCTAGCTCACCGCTACTAGCACACCGCTGCTAGCTCACCGCTGCTAGCTCACTGCTGCTAGCTCACCGCTACTAGCACACCGCTGCTAGCTCACCGCTGCTAGCTCACCGCTGCTAGCTCACTGTAACTAGCACACCGCTGCTAGCTCACCGCTGCTAGCACACCGCTGCTAGCTCGCTGCTGCTAGCACACCGCTGCTAGCTCACTGATCCACAAGGAATCTGGTCTTCTGAGTCCAGGAACTACTGGTGATCCAGTTTAACTAACGATGGTTCAGTTCTTCTCTTTTACTGAAAAAACGCTGCATCGCATCATTGAACATGTCACCACGTCTTGCCGCTAACGCTCTCCTTCTAACAACATGCAGAGAGCCTGCAGCGCTGCAGCCGTTCTTCTTCTGTGGTGTCTGTGTAAAGTAAGGTTGAACATGCAAACAGCACCCCTAGTGGCATGAAGTGTAAATGCAGTCATGGCGTCGTCTGTGGCCGCGGTCTGACTGAGGATCTCCTGGGGTTCCTCCAAATGTTTCAGAAACCAGAACATTGATCCTAACAGGAACATTGACTGCACGTAAACGCAGCCAGCGCCGTCTTTTCAGGCCACTGCACCGTACGAGCAACATTCTGAGAGGAGAGAAACGATCACATGCATGATTACTTTTGTGTATTTTTTTGTATTATTGTTACTATTTTAATTATATTATTAATTATTATTATTATTATTATTATTAATTTAATTAATTATTATTAATTATAATTATTTGTATTGTAGTGTTACATTTTAAAGCAACACTAAGGAACTTTCAGTTTTGGTTGATTTTGGCAGCGCCAGTGGACAAAAGCGGTAGTGTTTTGCCTGACCGAATACTACAGTTCCCATGAGGCCTAGCACGTGGCGTAGTAAAATGCTGCTCCTGGTGGCGTGCTGTCAGACTGAACTCGCCTACATTTGTTTCCAGTGGCTGTGTGAAGGATTGATAGCGACGAAGTAATGAATCTAATGGTGGCTAAACAATGTTATCTCATGATGTGACACATGCCGTAAAGCAGTCCGCACATTTGGAGTTTTTTAGTGTGCAGGGTTCCTACCACCCTCCTCACAGCTGCTCAGTCCAAGTCAAAGCAATACTGACGCCCTCAGCCCGTCACAGAGGGTCATTCAACTAGTTGTAAGTCGATGTATCATCACAAAAGATATTAAAATGTTTTATTAAGGTTGAAAAGTTCCTTAGTGTCGCTTTAAGTCTAATCTGTCGAATCTAGATTATTTAAATTTTGTACATTTGTTGCAAGCTTTAATGATGGCAGCAGCATATTTAGCATCACAACTTGAAAATAATGTTTCCATTCTGAAGCACCTTCATTATCCCCAGGAGCTTTCTTTAGTTTTTAATCTTTTATAGCAACAAAAGTCCTCAGGGCTGCAAACTGTCACACTTTAACTAACGATGGTTCAGTTCTTCTCTTTTACTGAAAAAAAACGGTGCATCGCAAGATTTTATTATTATTTTATTAATATTATAAGATTTTATTTATTATTATATTTATTATCTTGGAGCTAGACTTTTTTTCCATTTACTGCACTGTTCAGTGAGATTGTTCTTATATTTTTCTATGTTTGTATTATTTAATTTGCATTGCTATTTACTTGGTTTGTTAATGAAATGTTAAACTATTCTATAGTTGTAGTTTTCAGTGCAGATGCTTTAAAACTGGTTTAGAAACAATATAACATCGTGATTATAATCGAGATTGAATGATATGGAAAAAAAAATCGTGATCATTTTTTTTGCCGTATGGCCCGGCCCATATATATATACACACACATATATATATATATATATGTATATATATATATATATATATATATATATATATATATATATATATATATATATATATATATATATATACATACACACACATAACTCTGTAGTGGCCCTACAGGAAGACTACATATTTGTATGACTGTAGTGGCCCTACAGGAAGACGATATATATTTGTATGACTGTAGTGGCCCTACAGGAAGACTACATATTTGTCTGACTGTAGTGGCCCTACAGGAAGACTCCTGCAGACGGTTCCTCCTCAGCTCGGAGGAAGCGGAGTCTCTGCTGAGCCTGTTGGACCGGCGCTGCTGTGCTGACTTCCCAGGTGAGGTTCTCTGATAAATGAGTCCTCAGGAACTGGAAGGAGGCCGCTCTCTCCACGCAGACCCGTTGATGGACAGTGGAGCGTGGACACCCTGATGCCTCCTGAAACCAGAGACCGTCTCTTTGGTCTTCTCGGGGTTCCGCTCCAGACTGTTCCTGAGACAGCGCCCTGCCGGCGCCTGGATTTCCTCCCTGGACGCCGTTTCACCCCCCCGAGATGAGGCCAGCCGCAGTGGCATTATCGGCCAACTCAAGAATGACGGCAGGGGGCCCAGAGACCCGGTCCCCGGACACAGACTGGCTCTGGGGACATGGACTGTCTCCTCGCTGGGGGGAGGAGCCCGAGCTGTGGGGGCGGGGTGGGGGGGGAGACAGGAAATCTGGGGACAGAAGTGTCTGGGGACAGGAAGTCTGAGGACAGGAGGTCTGGAGACAGGAGGTCTGGACATCCCTGCTGAGACTGCTGCCCCCGGGACCGGGTCCCGGATCAGAAAATGGATGGATGATTGTTGTGTTCTGGGAAGGTTCCACCTCGGAAGACGTTCTTCGGAACCGACTGTGTAAACATCCTCACAGTTGCGCTTCCAGTGTTTCTGTTGAGAGCGTTGCCGTGGAAACGGACTCAGAAGGTTCAGGTGTTCTTGCTGCAGCTCCTGAGGCCTTGTGCTGAACCGCCGTCTCTCCGTAGAGTTCCACGTGATCTCCACGTTCAAGAGGAACCCGCTGGAGCAGGCCTTCCGCCGGCCCCGCGTCAACCTGACGTCCAATCACCTGATCAACCAGTACTGGATCGCCGTGAGCCACCGCGCTCCGGCCTTCCTGTACGACCTGTACCTCAGGCTGATTGGACGGGAGCCCAGGTAACCCCGCCCCCTCCAGCCCCGCCGCTCCGCCGCCTCACTGCTGCCGTAGCGTAGTGGTCCGAGCTCTGAGGACCTGCCGCCCGCCGCCGCTCTGCCGCCGCCGCCGGATCCTCTACCGTTCCACCGAGATCTCTGGTTTGTGTTTAGAAATCTGGCAACAGGCTGGTGGATCCGTCTGCACCTCGGCGGTCTGCAGGGATCCGCCGTGTTCAGTGTCTCAACGCCACCCTGCCAGAGCCATTCCTCTTGTACCTTCACCATTCCCCGGGATCCCTCTGTACCCTCCACGATCCCCCCAGGATCCCTCTGCTATGGATCCTCCACAATCCCCCAGGATCCCTCTGGATCCTCCACAATCCCTCCAGGATCCCTCTGGATCCTCCACAATCCCCCCGGGATCCCTCTGGATCCTCCACAATCCCCCTGGATCCTCCACAATCCCCCCAGGATCACTCTGGATCCTACACGATCCCCCCGGGATCCCTCTGGATCCTCCCCAATCTGCTGGAAATCCCTCTGGACCTGCACCCCCCCCACCCCCCACCCCCACCCCCCCCAGATCCATCTGGATCCTCCACAATCCCCAGGTAATCCCTCTGGATCCTCATCAACCCCCCCAGGGATCCCTCTGGATCCTCCACAACCCCCCCGGGATCCCTCTGGATCCTCCACAATCCCCCCGGGATCCCTCTGGATCCTGGTGGCAGACAGCAGCATGACAGGCTCTGATCATCCTGAGAACCTTAAAGGATGAACCACGGTGAGGAAGTGCTCCCTCCGGTGGTTCTTGGTGGTTTTACGGCGGAGTGGAAATTACTCTGGTTCTCTGATGGTCCTCCGGCCCCCGGGTGGAGTCTGGGGTTCTAAGCGGAACCCCTGGCTGACCGTGGCGCCAAGGGGGCGGAGCCTGACGCACTGCTCTGTCCGCCTGTCTCCTGCAGAGTTCTGCATTAACATGAGCTTCAAGAACGTTCCGTTAGAACGCGCCTTCAGACGGCCCCACGTCACGCTGCGCTCCAGCCCCGCCCTGACCCGCTGCTGGACCGCCGTCGGCCACACGCTGCCCGCCCTGCTGTACGACGCCTACCTGAGGCTGACGGGCCGGCCCCCCCGGTAAGCCCCTCCCCAAACCCCACCCCCTCAACCCCACCACCCCTAAACCCCGCCCACCCTGCCCCGCCCCGCCCCTGTGTGCTCTGGTCTGGGTGAGGGTGTGGGTGGTGTTGGGGGGGGGGGGGGGGGGGGGGGGGGGGGCAGGAGGAGGTCCCGTCTCCTGAGCCGTCTCCACGTCTCATGACATCAGCTGGACTTGCTTGGCGAACACGGCGTCTCTCGTCCTCACGTCGGCGCTGCTTTGCGAACAAGCCTGCTTGAGGACATGTCTCCGCCCTCCTCCAGTCCTCACTCACTCCTGGACCGTCCCCCTGTCCTCGGACTCCTGGGCCTGTCCACACTGTTTGAGTGGGAGACCTCTGTCCCGCTGAAAACAAGAGACACTTCTTCTCTTTCCGACTCTGGAAAACTTTGCCTGTCTCTAACGGTCTCTAACGGTCTCCGCCTGTCTCTGTCTGTCTCCGCCTGTCTCCGCCTGTCTCTGTCTGTCTCCGCCTGTCTCCGCCTGTCTCTGTCTGTGTCCGCCTGTCTCTGCCTTTGAGGTGTGGACCTGAAGGTCCGTCTGTCCTCCCAGCCTGTCTGTCTCCTGTGGAGATCTTTGGTTTCCGCAGGACTCTGAGTCATTTCACTCTGAGCGTTTCATCATGTGTCCATAGAGACGTGGAGCTCTGAAGAGACAGACAAGCGTCCTGAGCTCACGTGGACCACATGGAGTCGAAGCGTCTGTGGCGACGACTCTTTCTCGCCGCCGATCATTTGGCCGGAAACGTCTCTGAGCTGGGAATCCCCCTGCTGGTGACGGCTGGCATTGCCAGTGGAGCTCTCTGGGAGAAGCCGACGTGATGAAAACGCCGATCAGACTGAAACGTGACGACTCAAGACTCCGGGTCTCTGATCGTCGGGTTTGTCAGAGTTTCACATTCTGACCTTTTCTTGAATCATGATGATCAAACTGAAACTCCTCATGAAGGACGGGATCCAATCAGGACGATGCTGAACACAGCGAGAGTCTGATCTTCTTCGCTTCATGAGGACTTTTCTTCATTTAAACTTCGATCATCTGTGGGTCAAACTTTCATCTTCCAGCGTGAAATGAACCCGTCCAGAACCCAAGATCATTCATGTTGCTTCGTTCCTGTCAAGTGAAAAAACTTCCCAGCGAAAACATTACTTCATTTGGAGAGAGGAAGTCAGGGGAGGAAGATGCTCTATAATCTGGTTTTAGAGGAGAAAGATGCTCTATAATCTGGTTTTAGAGGAGGAAGATGCTCTACAATCTGGTTTTAGAGGAGAAAGATGCTCTATAATCTGGTTTTAGAGGAGAAAGATGCTCTATAATCTGGTTTTAGAGGAAGATGCTCTACAATCTGGTTTTAGAGGAGGAAGATGCTCTATAATCTGGTTTTAGAGGAGGAAGATGCTCTATAATCTGGTTTTAGAGGAGGAAGATCCTCTACAATCTGGTTTTAGAGGAGGAAGATGCTCTATAATCTGGTTTTAGAGGAGGAAGATGCTCTACAATCTGGTTTTAGAGGAGAAAGATGCTCTATAATCTGGTTTTAGAGGAGGAAGATGCTCTACAATCTGGTTTTAGAGGAGGAAGATGCTCTATAATCTGGTTTTAGAGGAAGATGCTCTACAATCTGGTTTTAGAGGAGGAAGATGCTCTATAATCTGGTTTTAGAGGAGGAAGATGCTCTATAATCTGGTTTTAGAGGAGGAAGATGCTCTACAATCTGGTTTTAGAGGAGGAAGATGCTCTATAATCTGGTTTTAGAGGAGGAAGATGCTCTACAATCTGGTTTTAGAGGAGGAAGATGCTCTATAATCTGGTTTTAGAGGAGGAAGATGCTCTATAATCTGGTTTTAGAGGAGGAAGATGCTCTACAATCTGGTTTTAGAGGAGGAAGATGCTCTATAATCTGGTTTTAGAGGAGGAAGATGCTCTACAATCTGGTTTTAGAGGAGGAAGATGCTCTATAATCTGGTTTTAGAGGAGGAAGATGCTCTATAATCTCATGGTTCTTGAAGCTGTCAGTAGGTCAGTTGGTGAAATCGTTCTTTTCAGCTCTAAATCGAGCTGCTGTGAAGCAGACGCTGGTTTTCAGTGAGGAGGAGACAGCTGGGAGGGTTTCACCGGACAGGAAGTGTCCTGCTTCCAGCTTCCTGCTTCCTGATAACAGATCAATAACTTCACTCACATTAGCTCGGTGTTGATGGAGGTTCTCAAAATGTGCGGAAATATTCAAAAAATTCAGAAATGATGAGTACTGGACAACCAGTAGTGGAAGAGTCTCGCTGAGACACACCGGCCCCAGACCCTCCATGGAGCCCCGCCCACGAGGCCCCGCCCACGAGGCCCCGCCCACGAGGCTCCACCCACACTTTGAGAACTGCTCCACCTGCACTTCTCTGCAGCGTTGAATCTTCAGCAGTGAGATGAACCGATGAAAGTCTTCTTCCTTAACGCCGTTCCTCTCTTCCTCCACCTCATTGTTCCCTCCATGCCGCCTCCACCCACCTTCGCCGTGCCGCCTCCACCCACCATCGCCGTGCCGCCTCCACCCACCATCGCCGTGCCGCCTCCACCCACCTTCGCCGTGCCGCCTCCACCCACCTTCGCCGTGCCGCCTCCACCCACCATCGCCGCGCCGCAGGATGATGAAGACCATCACTCGACTTCACAAAGCCATGATGGTTCTGGAGTACTTCACCAGCCACTCGTGGGCCTGGAGCACGGAGAACATGTCTATGCTGCAGAACCACATGAGCCCTGAGGACAAGAAGGTGAGGGGGTCCTGGTCCTGTCAGGTTCCTGGTACTCTGGTCCTGTCCGGTTCCTGGTACTCTGGTCCTGTCTGGTTCCTGGTACTCTGGTCCTGTCCGGTTCCTGGTACTCTGGTCCTGTCTGGTTCCTGGTACTCTGGTCCTGTCCGGTTCCTGGTACTCTGGTCCTGTCCGGTTCTTGGTACTCTGGTCCTGTCTGGTTCCTGGTACTCTGGTCCTGTCTGGTTCTTGGTCTGGTTCCTGGTACTCTGGTCCTGTCCGGTTCCTGGTACTCTGGTCCTGTCCGGTTCTTGGTACTCTGGTCCTGTCTGGTTCCTGGTACTCTGGTCCTGTCCGGTTCTTGGTACTCTGGGTGTTGTCCGGTTCCTGGTACTCTGGTCCTGTCCGGTTCCTGGTACTCTGATCCTGTCTGGTTCCTGGTACTCTGGTCCTGTCCCGTTCCGTTCCCGGTACTCTGGGTTCTGTCCATTTCCTTGGACAGTGACTGTGGCTCACTGAGACCACCGAGGACTGGATTTCCCCTCATGCTGGTCTGCCTTCTGTTCCTGGTCCAGGTCTTTAACTTCGACGTCCGCCAGCTGCACTGGGCCGAGTACATGGAGGACTACTGCCTGGGGACCAAGAAGTACGTCCTGAACGAGGAGCTGTCGGGGCTTCCCGCTGCACGCAAGCACCTCAACAAGTAAGACCAGGACCCTACAGTCCCTCACACCCGGCGGTCCTGCAGACCATGGTGTTCCTCAGGACAGCGGCGGTCCTGTTGACCATGGTGGTCCTGGGTCAGCAGCTTTATTGTCATTAATGTGATACTGAAATAGTGTTTGAGAGGGACCTGAACCCTCACCCTCGGGACCTGAACCCTCACCGTACGGACCGCAGAGACTATCGACGGACCGTAGAAACCAGTGACGGAACGAGCTGGAAATGATCATTCATGCATTCATCTCCTCACGGCTGGACGACTGCAGCAGCCTGTTCACTGCCTCAACCAGAAAGAGCTGCTGGTCTCCAGAACGTCCAGAACTCAGCTGCCAGGCTGCTGACCAGCGCCACCTGGAGGTCCCACACCACACCTGAGTTAGAATCCCTCCACTGGCTCCCCGTTCTGTTCCATGTCCAGTTTAAAATCCTGGTGCTGACCTTCCGAGCCCTACATGATCAGGCACCCATCTACATCAGAGACCTGATCAGTCCATAAAGCTCGGCCCGAAGCCTGAGGTCTTCTGATCAGGACCTGATGAGAACCCCTCACTTTAAAACTAGGGGAGGCCGCTCCTTCCACTGCACCTCTCCTCTAGAACCAGCTCCCCCTAGACCTGCTCCCCCTGGACCTGCTCCCTCTAGACCTGCTCCCTCTAGACCTGGTCCCCCTGGACCTGCTCCCTCTAGACCTGGTCCCCCTGGACCTGCTCCCTCTAGACCTGCTCCCTCTAGACCTGCTCCCCCTGGACCTGCTCCCTCTAGACCTGCTCCCTCTAGACCTGCTCCCCCTGGACCTGCTCCCCCTGGACCTGCTCCCTCTAGACCTGCTCCCCCTGGACCTGTTCCCCCTGGACCCGCTCCCACTGGACCTGTTCCCCCTGGACCTGCTCCCTCTAGACCTGCTCCCTCTAGACCTGCTCCCCCTGGACCTGCTCCCTCTAGACCTGCTCCCTCTAGACCTGCTCCCCCTGGACCTGCTCCCCCTGGACTCAGTGGATGAAAAACTAAAAGCCCCTCTGTTCCAGACGGCCTTTCAGACCCCCTACGGTGTCTTGGCGGTGTCTTGACGGTGTCCTGGCGGTGTCTTGGCGGTGTCTTGGCGGTGTCTTGGCGGTGTCTTGGCGGTGTCTTGACGGTGTCTTGACGGTGTCCTGGCGGTGTCTTGGCGGTGTCTTGGCGGTGTCTTGGCGGTGTCTTGACGGTGTCCTGGCGGTGTCTTGGCGGTGTCTTGGCGGTGTCTTGGCGGTGTCTTGACGGTGTCCTGGCGGTGTCTTGGCGGTGCCTTGGCGGTGTCTTGGCGGTGTCTTGGCGGTGCCTTGACGGTGTCCTGGCGGTGTCCTGGCGGTGTCTTGACGGTGTCTTGGCGGTGTCTTGGCGGTGTCCTGGCGGTGTCTTGACGGTGTCCTGGCGGTGTCTTGGCGGTGTCTTGGCGGTGTCTTGGCGGTGTCTTGACGGTGTCTTGACGGTGTCCTGGCGGTGCCTTGGCGGTGTCTTGGCGGTGCCTTGACGGTGTCCTGGCGGTGTCTTGGCGGTGCCTTGACGGTGTCCTGGCGGTGTCCTGGCGGTGTCTTGGCGGTGTCTTGGCGGTGTCTTGACGGTGTCCTGGCGGTGCCTTGGCGGTGTCTTGGCGGTGTCTTGGCGGTGTCTTGGCGGTGCCTTGACGGTGTCCTGGCGGTGTCTTGGCGGTGCCTTGGCGGTGCCTTGGCGGTGCCTTGGCGGTGTCTTGGCGGTGTCTTGGCGTTGTCTTGGCGGTGCCTTGGCGGTGTCTTGGCGGTGTCTTGCCGGTGTCTTGGCGGTGTCTTGGCGGTGCCTTGGCGGTGTCTTGGCGGTGTCTTGGCGTTGTCTTGGCGGTGCCTTGGCGGTGTCTTGGCGGTGTCTTGGCGGTGCCGTATGCTGCCTGTACGGTTTCCAGCACTGCTCTTATGTTGGAGCTATGTTTACAATCGCTTATCTATGTGTTACCTGCTCTTTTGAATGTTCTTTTATCTTCATATTTTGTTTCTTCGTTGTGAAGCACTTTGTGACTCCTGGTCTGTACAACGCGCTATAGAAATACATTTTCTTTACTTGCTTTTACTCAGAGACCGGTGACGGAACGTAGTGACTATTAACGGAATGTAGCGACGCGCCGGCCCGCGACTGAGACGTCGGTCTTCTTCTGTTTTCCCGTCATTCTGACCACAGTGTCAGTTTCCCGGCCCTTGAGCAGAGAGTCAAATTCCCCAGCAGTGAAGACTTCTGTTGATCTTCAGTCCATTTGGAGACGGTTCCACCAGCAGGGGGCGGCAGATTTAAAGACCATCTTAGCAGTTGTGTTCTGACTCTGGGAACAGATCAAATCAAGTCCTGGGAGTGCGGTCCAGAGTTCTCCTGACCTGGTCCAGAGTTCTCCTGACCTGGTCCAGTATGTGGACCAATAGGTAGACCCTCCAGAAAAACGCAATTATGCCATCGCATGAATTCACGCATAAATCATCCTTTTGCCGCTGATTATGCGGAGGCCACATATTTTCCAAAAGGGCGCATAATTCCCACAATAATCTCACTTTTACCGCGAAAAAAAGAGAAATGTCTCGCTTGAAGCGCTGTGACGTTCAATGAACGAGTCGTTCGTTTGAACGGCTCTTTGAAGTGAAGGATGAGAGCCGGATCAGCTGTCTGAGAGCGTTCCTTCGTGTAAATTGTCCACGCTTCCTTCTCGAGTCTCCTTCATGTGAATGACGGAGTTTCAGTTTTCCGCAGCAGCTCCAGTCACCTGAACGCAGCAGCTAGCTAGCGGAGGAGGAGTGTCCAGAACCCGGAGAGGAGCCGGGGTTCTGGAAGAACTGGTTTCCCTATTAAATGGCGACTGGGTTTCTTTCACGTCCCTTGTTGCTGGTAGATGTTAAAAACCAGACAAAAAGCCGTTCAGACCTTTAATGAGTCTGATTTCAACATCTGGGCTACGAGCAGCAGCAGGAAGTGCTACAGGAAGTCAGTCACCAGGTAACAAGGAAACCAGTTCATTTGAAACACCGCATGGACCGTTTTAGTACAGGGTTTAGCAATTGCACACACACACACGCACACTGTGCGTGCATGCGTGCGAGCGTGCGAGATAGAGAGAGAGAGAGAGAGTGGGTAACCTACATATCTGCCATCCTTTCTCATATTTCACAGCATACTTCACAACTGTCCGCAATTTTACCGCATAAAATGACATAAAACCTGCATATTCATTTGCATAATCAAGCATTTTAGCTCGCATAATCTTCGATTTAAGTACGCATAATCAAGACTTTTTGCTGCGTTTTTCTGGAGGGTCTAAATAGGAAGCAGTTGGAGACGAGCTGCCAGCGAGACTCTGGACAGACAGGGACGGACGGTTTGCAGCAGTGGACAGCGGGGTGTCCTGTTACCACAGCCAGTGAAGAACCGTGACGCAGCGACACCCAGTCCACTTCCTGTACATGTTTTCAGTGGCATTCAGAAATAGCCAATCAGAGTCCAGTACCAGTGAGGTCGCTGTGGATCTCACTGGTACTGGACTAATCTGTGAAAACAGGACCTGGATTACTGGATCAACCACCTGGAGCAACTTCACAGATGACCACGGACAAGAGACCACGGATGGCTTCAGGTGAACACAAACCACATGACTCACATCTGTCACCTTTCCACCAATCACAGGGCTTGGCTGTGAGCGCGTCGCTCACTGCACCTGGACGGTCTCACGTGAAAACAAACCTGGAGCAACATGGCCGCCAGTGATGTCATGGGAAACTCCGCCATGAAGCGTCTGGCCTTTCTGTAGCTCGATAAGAGTCACATGACCCCAGAGTGCGACCTCTGACTGGAGTGATGGACCTACCAACCCGGCTCCCAACACGAAGCCGAACCAGAACGGGGAAAACCTGCAACGTCACAGTCCAGGGTCTGGCTCCAAAACGCCCCAGACTCCAGAGACTCAAAGCGTTTATTCTGAAGAGAAAACTCAGTTTAGGCAAATGAAAATAACGATGGCGTGCAGACTTCCTGGGCTTCCTGTTGGCCTTTCCTCCGAGCTGTGTTCGTCCAATCAGCTCCAGCCTGAAGCAGAGAACAAACTTGAAAGCTCTCCAAATGTTTTCTTTGAGAAGGATTCTGGGAACTGTATCAGAAAGAGGAAACACAGGTCATGAATAGAGTTTTCATTGTTTGATTCCTCTTCAAGAGGAAATACGAGGGGGTACCAAAAAAAAACGGAATTTGATTATAACTTTTTATTTATGACATTTCAAAATAAAACACCACCGTCGCCTTCAAAATAATCTCCATCTGCATTACTGCAGCGCTCCAGCCGTGTCTCCCACTTCACCAATGCGTCGTCAGACTCGTGCGTAATTGCGCCATTTTTTGCCGGCTGTGATTTGTCTGTCCCCTCCTCCACATCTGCAAACCGCTGTCCCTTCAGCTGCTTCTTCAACCTGGGGAACAAGAAAAAGTCCCTGGAGGCTTCATCTGGAGAATCAGGCGGATGGGAGAGGAGATTCATCTCATTCTTCTCCAGAAACGGCGTGAGGCGCAGCGCCGTGTCCGCTGGCGCTCTGTGGTGGTGGATCAACCGGCTCCACTCCGCCACGACGCTCTGCTTCCTCCTCACATCCTCACGGAGCGTCTGAGGACTTCCTGTAGTAGTCCTGGTTTACAGTCTGACCTGGAGGGACAGACTGGCTGTGGACGAGACCCTGGACAGCCGAGAAGCAGCTCAGCATTGTTTTCACGCTGAGCGGACCTGACGCCGACATCTGGCCCTTCTCAGACCCCCGGACCACTCATGGACCTGAGTCTTCCCCAGAGCAGCATCCTTGTAGGCTTGCTGCAACAAGCTGAGTGTTTCTGCTGCTGGTTTTCCAGCAAGAAGCAGAATTTAATGTTTGCGCTGCTCTGGCTTCCAGTCAATGTCGCCATTTTGGAAAAAATCGCAGACCGCCGCTGCACTCTGTTACTATAAATAGCGCCTGACAGGCGTCAGTGTCACTCTGGGAGCTCAGATTTCTCACAGATGTGCACGAGGCTTACCTGCAGCACATCTGACGGCCAGAAGTCAGAACTCATTATTATTATTGTTTTCTGACCAAATTCCGGGTTTTTTTGGGTCCCCCCTCGTCACGTTCTTGTGAATGCAGCTGCAGAGTTTGATTTTTTAACGTTTGGGTCGGCGGTCTGACTCCTGGTCTCTGAACTGAAACAGGAACCTTGGCTCAAAGAAGACCTCAGAAACTCTCTCCATAGAGTCCAGGTTCAGGCTGCGGTTCTCCCAGTAGGTCTGACCGGAACCAGGCTCAGGCTCCCTGTGATCCTCAGTGCCCCCTAAGGGGGGCCCAGACCATGGTGGTCCTCTAGACCGTGGTGGTCCTGTAGACCGTGGTGGTCCTGTAGACCGTGGTGGTCCTGTAGACCGTGGTGGTCCTGTAGACCGTGGTGGTCCTCTAGACCGTGGTGGTCCTCTAGACCATGGTGGTCCTCTAGACCGTGGTGGTCCTGTAGACCGTGGTGGTCCTCTAGACCGTGGTGGTCCTCTAGACCGTGGTGGTCCTCTAGACCGTGGTGGTCCTGTAGACCGTGGTGGTCCTCTAGACCACGGTGGTCCTCTAGACCGTGGTGGTCCTCTAGACCGTGGTGGTCCTCTAGACCGTGGTGGTCCTGTAGACCACGGTGGTCCTCTAGACCGTGGTGGTCCTGTAGACCACGGTGGTCCTCTAGACCATGGTGGTCCTGTAGACCGTGGTGGTCCTGTAGACCGTGGTGGTCCTGTAGACCACGGTGGTCCTCTAGACCGTGGTGGTCCTCTAGACCGTGGTGGTCCTGTAGACTCTCCCATTGATCCTGTAACCTGAGTTGGTCTCTTCTATCTCCAGGCTGAGGAACATCCGCTACACCTTCAACACCGTCCTGGTGGTCCTGATCTGGAGGGTCTTCATCGCCCGCTCGCAGATGGCCAGAAACATCTGGTACTTCGTGGTGAACCTCTGCTTCAAGTTCCTGTCCTACTTCAGAGCCTCGTCCTCCATGAGGTAACGAGGCGGCCTCGCCAGGCGGACGGATCCCGGAACCAAAGAACCCTGACTGGCTGTGGAGGAGGAGGAGAGGAGGAGGAGAGGAGGAGGAGGAGAGGAGGAGGAGGAGAGGAGGAGGAGGAGCAGTCACACTCCAGACTGAAAGAAGCAACAGACAGATTGAAAGAAGCGACGGACTGAAGCTGAGCTGAACAAGATTCATGTGACTTTCTGTTAGAACTGAACTAAAATGATCTGTTTCTCCACCTGCTGCGCCGATGCTAGCTGAAGCTAACCGAGCTGAAGCTAAAGGAGCTGATGCTAACTGAGCTGAAGCTAACTGAAGCTAACTGAGCTGAAGCTAACCGAGCTGAAGCTAACCGAGCTGAAGCTAAAGGAGCTGAAGCTAACTGAAACTAACTGAGCTAAAGCTAACTGAGCTGAAGCTAAAGGAACTGATGCTAACTGAGCTGAAGCTAACTGAAACTAACTGAGCTAAAGCTAACTGAACTGAAGCTAACTGAAACTAACTGAGCTGAAGCTAAAGGAACTGATGCTAACTGAGCTGAAGCTAACTGAAACTAACTGAGCTAAAGCTAACTGAGCTGAAGCTAACTGAAACTAACTGAGCTAAAGCTAACTGAGCCGACGCTAACTGAAACTAACTGAGCTGACGCTAACTGAGCTGATCCCTACTGAAACTAACTGCTGAAGATGACTGAAGCTAGCTGCGCTCATGACTTGTGTGGATGTGGAAATCTTCCGCTGCTGGTTTGGGACGGCGGACGATCACAGCGAGACCTGAAGAAGCTAATATGCTCAACATGACTGTTTGTGTGTCAAACACAGAATCACATTTCTTCATGATTTATTCTGTGAAAATGTTTCTTGTTGGCAATTTTTCAGTGAAAATACTCTTCAGCCTTTTTACGTAGTTAGCTATAGTAGCTAGCCGTGCTGAGGCTGCGCTAGCTGATGAGCAGCTGGAAATATCCGAAATAGAAGCTGCTTGTAGCTCAGAGAAGCTAACGTGACGTCAGCTTGACAGAACTGCTTATTCACTTGGAAAAGTCTTTTCGTAACGGCGAATGGTTTTAAAAACCGTGTGGAAGTCAAAACAGCCGATCTGAAAAGCGAACATGTCGCCTCTCAGTGTGACAGCGTTTTCACAACCACACTCATGAAATGACTGAATCTGCCAGAAGAAAATATCTGATGGAGATGAGAAAGCCAATCTTTAAAAAATGAAAAAAATAGCTGCACGGTTACAAACAGCTGTTACAGTTTGTAGAATAGTTAGCTAGGGTGCTTTAGCATAGCCTGTACAGATGTTTCTGTATGTGCAGAAGTGATGAGTGTCGTCTGACCGTGACCATCGTTTGCAAATTGTGTTTGAGGAATGACTTAAGTTTTTTATTACATAAGTACTTCGAACTGCAAATCCACTGGTTCAACTCAGTTTCCAGCTACGTCAATCGCTTGAGCTAACGGCTAACGACTCAGGGGCTAACGGTGCCGAGGCTAACGACTGAGGCTAACAACTGAGGCTAACAACTGAGGCCAAGGACTCAGGGGCTAATGACTCGGAGGCCAACAGGTCCTGCATGGTTTCAGTCAGTCCTTCAGGTCCTGGATGGTTTCAGTCAGTCCTTCAGGTCCTGGATGGTTTCAGTCAGTCCTTCAGGTCCTGGATGGTTTCAGTCAGTCCTTCAGGTCCTGGATGGTTTCAGTCCTTCAGGTCCTGATTGGAAGTGGACCTGGTTCTTGTCCCGCTGGACTTGGACTCTGTACAGCTTTAAAACATCAGGAAACGCTTCACCGCCGAGCCTCAACTGGGTTTTTCTGACTCTGTGTGTGTGTGTGTGTGTGTGTGTGTGTGTGTGTGTGTGTGTGTGTGTGTGTGTGTGTGTGTGTGTGTGTGTGTGTGTGTGTGTGTGTGTGTGTGTGTGTGTGTGTGGTCCTGTTTACTCCACAACTATTTCAAGTGAAAACAAACTATTTGCATTTCAGGGTCCCAGTCCATATTCTCCTGGTACCAGTCTAAATTCTCCCAGTCCTGGTTCTGGTGCCAGTCCATGTCCTCCTGGCCCTGGACCTGGTCCTGGTTCTGGTCCCAGTCCCTCTAACTAGTGGAACACCATGAGAACTACATGGTTTCATGGTTTGCTGTTGTTGCTGTGGAAACGCGAAACTTTCCAGAAACTAAACTGTTTCACTTGGAGCGTTGCCGTGGAAACAGACCCTTTAAACTTACTAGAACCATTCCAAGATCCCTGAGGGGGTCTTGGAAGGGGTCTTGGTGGTTTCTTGGTGTGGGCTTCATGTTTCTGTGGTGAAGCTTTTGACCGGTTCTGCTTCAGTAGTTTATTGACCGGTTCTGCTTCAGTAGTTTATTGATCCGTTCTGCTTCAGTAGTTTATTGACCGGTTCTGACTGATGGACTCTCTGCCTCATTTCTGGACATTGTCTTGGTCTTCTTGACCGTGTTTCAGGTTCTTCGCTGTCTTTTCACTCCTGCAGACTGAGTTCCGTCTCCACACAGCGAGACCTTCGGGTTCCAGACTGTTCTGAGGGTTTGGGTCTCTGGGATTTGGCGGACAGGAGGATCCGGAACACTGTGGTTCTCATTGTTTCGGGGTTCTGGGGTTCTCTAGACTGAACAAACTTAACGACGTGTTTGGTGTCAGGATTTCGTGTTTGAGTGTGAACAAATAAAAGTTCCTGGTCTCTGGTGTGGCGACTCTCAGCGGTTCTTCTGGTTCTGTGTGGAACCTGCAGTCTGGAACCAGCAGCAGGTCCAGTTTGTCCTCCTCCCTCCTCAGCAGCTCCATTCTGAATGAAGACGTCCCTTCTGGCTCTTGTCCAGCGGGCATTTTCAACCTGTGGTCCGTGGTCCTCTCAGGGTCCTCAGTCTGAGGTCCAGCTGTTAAAAACAGGGACCTGGGACAGCAGGTGTCTTCACAGCGGGGTCCTCGATCAACCCACCACCATGACCACCAGAGGGCCGTCTGGACCTGCTTCTGGACCGTCTGGACTGGTGCTGGACCGTCTGGACCAGTGTTGGGCCTCCAGACTCTCATGTCCCCAGTCTTTTCTGGACCCGCCTGTCCTCTACCAGCTGGATGGACTGACCTGGACACGCCGGCAGCTCCAGCTGATCAGGGACGTCCAGCTGACCGACTGCCGGTAAGCCCCGCCCACTGCTCGGGGACACACTGGAGGACATCCTCGCCGGTCCCTCCAGCAGGTTCGGGTCCTGAGCAGAGTCCAGGTCCAGGCGTTCCAGCGTCGGCCTGCTCGGCGCGCTCATCCTCGCTGCACGACGAGGACGATTCAAACTGTGAGCCCGACTCAGGACCGACACTAGATGGCGCCAAACCTCGCTTTATACTAACTGCAGAAAGAGAGTGAGAAGATACACGCTTGGTCATTTTTATTTTCTAAATATCTTATCAAGTATCAACATTGAACTAAAAATATATCAATCAATCAATCAATGTATTTTTGTACAGCCCAGTATCACAACAACAGCCGCCTCAGAGGCTTCAAGGTGTTACATTGGTTGGTAAAAATGTCAAAGATTGATAAAGACTTTGATAATAACAATGAATCACATTGTAGTGTCGATATAAACAGTCACAGACAGAACAGAGTGAGAACGTTGACATCAGACCAATAAACATGGTGGCATGAACAGTCCACAGCAGCTCGTCAGTGACCGAACTGAGTCATGTTATAATGTTAAAGCAATAAAAACAGTGAATAAGCATAATGTTAATATGTCAAATTCACAGTAACGAGACAAAACGAAGCAACCACCGCCTCAGACCCTCACATCCGGCAAGAACAAACTCCAGAAACCCAGTGGGAGAAGAAGAGATCTTGGGGAGAACCACAGTATGGAGGGATCCCTCTCCCAGGGACGGACAGCTTTGGCAACAGCTAGCATGAGACAATAAGAAGTAAAGCCTAGGACTATGTTGAGGACAGTCCGTTGGACGGTCCAGCACAGGAACCACGGATCCCAGAAGTAGAACCGAAGCCAGTCCACGGGCAGGACCGACAGGAGTGTCCTCCCGGTCTGGACGGAGCTTGTTCGTAGGCCCTCGTAATAGTGGAGTCAGCAACTGAAACTGGAGAAGACTCCCCCTCGAAGGGGGGGACAGCAGGGGAAAAGCAATGAACGGACTAAAGGGAAGAACATTCAGACATTAGAGGACAGGGCTCAGTGCACCGTACTTCCCACAGCATTCTAGCTCCTGGGGCAGCTTTGTGGATAGTTTAGTATTTAAACTAGTATTTAGTTAGTTTAGTTTAGTTTAGTTTAGTTTAGAGTCCCTAGCTGACCTGATCATAGGCTGCATCGAAGAGAAACGTCTTGAGCCTAACCTTAAATGTGGAGACTGTGTCTGCCTCTTTGACACCACTTGGAAGCTGGTTCCATAAAAACGGTGCCTGATAGCTAAAGGCTCTTCCACCTAGTGTCCATTTAGAGACTCTAGGAGTCACCAGTAACCCTGCATTTTGAGAGCGGAGTGCTCTGATTGGTTGATAAGGCGTTAAAGCATCTTGGAGATAGGTCGGAGCCATCCCATTTAGGATTTTGTAAGTGAGGAGAAGGATTTTAAATCTAACTCTAAACTCGACAGGAAGCCAGTGAAGAGATTTAGAACGGGAGTAATGTGTTCACGTCTTCTAGTTCCAGTTAATAATCTGGCGGCCGCATTTTGAACCAACTGAAAGTTTTTTAATACACTTTTTGGGCAGGCTGCGAGAAGGGAGTTGCAGTAGTCCAGTCTAGTGGAAACAAATGCATTGATGAGTTTTTCTGCATCGCTTCTAGGTAGAATGTTTCTTATTTTAGCTATGTTGCGCAGGTGGAAATATGCTGTTTTACAAGCCAGGTTGATGTGTGCTTTAAATGAGATATCCTGATCAAATAAGACCCCGAGGTTCCTCACAGTAGAGGAGGAGGATACACTGACGTTATCTAAGGTAATAATCTGTTTGGATAGACACTCTCTCAGTTTATGGGGGCCTAGTATAATGACCTCTGTTTTGCCAGGATTCAGACGGAGATAGTTCGTAGTCATCCAGGATTTAATTTCTCTGATACAGTCACTGAGTCTGTCTGTTTGATTAGTTTGATCAGGTTTCATAGATAAATACAGTTGTGTGTCATCTGCATAGCAATGAAAATTGATATCGTGACTTCTAATTATGTTCCCTAAAGGAAGCATATATAACAGAAATAAAATTGGCCCGAGCACGTACCCTTGAGGAACCCCATAACTGACCTGGGAGCACGGTGAGGACTGTTGGTTAACGTGAACAAATCGGTACCTATTAGATAAATAGGATTTGAACCAGCAGAGAGCTTTTCCTCTGATGCCGACCTCACATTCTAACCTCTGCAGGAGAATATTGTGGTCGATTGTATCAAAAGCTGCACTGAGGTCTAAGAGAACCAGGACTGAGACTAGACCTGCGTCAGCCGCCAATAGCAAGTCATTAGTGACTTTAACTAACGCAGTCTCAGTGCTGTGATAAGCTCTATATCCTGACTGACATTTCTCAAATAAACTATTGTCCTGTAGGTGGCGGTAAAGCTGTTTAACCACAACTTTTTCCAGGACTTTTGAAATAAAAGGCAGATTTGATATCGGTCTGTAGTTGGCTAGAATATCAGGATCAAGATTAGGTTTTTTCAGCAGTGGTTTGATTACTGCGAATTTAAATGACTGTGGCACATAGCCAATTTCTAGAGACGTATTTATTATAGTTATGATCGTATTTAAGATAACTGGAAGAATATCTTTGAAAAACTTAGTTGGAATTGGATCTAGGAGACAGGTCGAAGTTTTAGAAGACATTACAATCGAAGTAATCTCAGCCCCATTTACTGATGAGAAACTATCTAGTATTTCAGGTGTTTCAGGTGGAGGCAGTGGCTGGATTCCCTGAGCTTGATCTGAGGAAAGCGCTTCACTGATTTTACCTCTGATGGTTATGATTTTATCATTAAAGAATTTAAGAAAGTCATGGCAGTTTAAAGATTCTGGGATTACTGGTTCCACTACAGTATGACTGTTTGTCAGTCTGGCTACAGTGTTGAATAGAAACCGAGGGTTATTTTTGTTTATTTCTATTAAACGAGAGTAATATAATGTCTTGGCTTTAAAAAGAATTTGTTTATAGCTTAGCAAGCTACATTCCAGGCCTTCAGAGATTGTTCTGATTTAGATTTACGCCACAGTCTTTCTAATTGCCGAGTTTTTGTTTGAGAACACGGGTTTCAGAATTAAACCATGGAGCAACGCGCCTGGGTCGATTGGTTTTCAGCTGCAACGGGGCCACTACGTCAAGGGCAGATTTTAGTGAGTGCATAGCACTGTCAACAAACTGATCACTATTATCACCACTGGTCAATAAGCTCATTTCTGTGAGTTCACTAGATAATGCAGCAAATGCAGGCTGGATCAATTCTTTGTACCGAGCCACAGATTTTCAGATAATGTCCGTATCAGCTGAATTTTATCTTTTTGAGCAGAGTAGTCTTCAATCAAAACCTGAAAAGTAATCAAAAAGTGGTCTGAGAGTATGGGGTTCTGAGGGAGAACATTTAGGTCCCTGACCTCTATCCCATATGTTAAGACCAGATCCAGGGTGTGCTTGTGACTATGAGTGGATTCATCAACATTTTGAGTGAAACCGATACTATCTAATACTGCAATAAACGCATTACTCAAACTATCACCAGAATCATCCACATGGATGTTAAAGTCACCTATTATAAGGATCTTGTTATGAGTCATACTATATTGCTTAAAAACTCTGAGAACTCAGTTAAAAAGTCAGAGTAAGGACCAGGAGGTCGATACACAATAATTAATAGCACAGCTTTTTGATTCTTCCAATTTGGACAAGTAAGCGTTAGTATTAAGCTTTCAAAAGAGTTGAATTTAACATTAGTTTTGGGTTTAAGAAGAAGACTGGAGTGGGAAATCACTGCCACACCTCCACCTCCACCTGTTGATCTAGCTGTTTGGAAATTAACATAGGTTGGAGGGGTACATTCATTGAGCCTCACATAATCATCTTGCTGAAGCCGAGTTTCTGTTAGAGCAAGGAGATCAATGTTATTGTCACCGATAAGCAGGGCAGTTCAAGGAATTTGGGGGCCCAGGCAAGATGGACATTGAGCCCCCCCCCCCCCCCCCCCCCCCCCCCCCCCAGGCAAAAAGGGTTACGGTTTCAGTTCACTCACACTTTTTAACAAAAACAACTTCAACAGCCTAACATTTGCACCACCATCATAACTCCGCCACAGGTCAAATCACTCACCAACAACAATAAGAACACCATATATAATAAAACAACACTGTGATCGGGGGGGTGATCGGAGCGGAGCGGTGCGGCGTGTCCAACTATGTCAAAGACTCCCTGTCTGTCAATGATAAAGAATCCTTTAAAAAATTCCTGGATCCAGACGGTGATCCGGATCTTCACCAAAATGTAATGGACTCTCAGTTCGCCCAGGACCACCTTTCCACTAAGTTTCATTGCAATCTGTCCATCACTTTTTCCGCAATGTTGCTAACAAACCAACCAACCAGCAAACCAACAAACCTACGTGATTCCATAACCTCCTTGGCGGAGGTAATAACAACAATCAACAGTAACCAGTTCCGTCACACAGGTAGCGAACATTAACATTGGACAAAGTTACCTGCAGCAACTTATTGCACCAAGCCCGCCTACTAATGTGATTTATCACTTACCGCTATCTTGTTGTTGTTTTTTTCTCTTCCTCCTCTTTTCTCTTCTTTCTTTTCTGGCTGCCGGATGGATAAATTCGCTTCATCCTTGGATTTGTTTGTAATTTTGCGGCTGCAGGGCTCATGAAAGCGGCTGGCTGCTGCTGCTGTCAGCGACTACTGTGAGGGGCCCCCTTGAGGTGGGATCCCGACTCCCGATAACAGAATCATTGTACCTTGGCTGCCAAGGGGCGCTCACACAGTTTGTCGTTGCATTTTATTCACAATAGTCGTCTTGGGGGCCCAGGCAAGCAGGGGGCCCCAGGCAATTGCCTGGTTTACCTGCCTTATGGCGACGGCTCTGCCGATAAGGTCATTAACTCACAGAGATTTAGTGGAGACTGCTCTCATGTTTAGTAGACCTCATTTTATGTATTTCCTACTGGAAGAGTTATTCTGTCTCTACAGGCGTTAAGCTTTTTACCCATTGACTTTTTTCTAATGCTTTGAGCACTTTGGACAGACTCAGTCTCTGTTCGCCTCGGTAAACCTCCATGCTTGACTTGTAAAAATCTGGGAGCAGGATTAGTGACGGGATCAACAAGATCAACAGAGGAGCGTTCTACACGACTGCTCTGCGCCCGGGGCTCACAGCTGGTATACTTACCCTTATGACCTCCGGAGCAGAATTCCATGTTACAGACTTGCAAATCCTCAAAAAACGCAACCTTCCATTTCAGAGCGAGCTCCTCAGCAACTCGAGCCAGTTGACACAAATCAGAATTCTCAAAATCAGCCAAAGCTGCGCGCAACAGCCAGAGAATTCAGTCCTCAGGACAGACAAGAAGCTGAGGTGGAACCAAACAATGAGGCTACTGAGAGTGGACCAGGGCTGGTTGACACAGAAGTGGATCAAATCGATGAAATGGATGGTGGAGACATCAGAGAAGGTGATCATGTGAGAAGGTCACAGAGGAGAGCGATACCAACAACAAAGTTCACATACGATGTCCTTGGACAACCCTCATACCACCATTGGAATGCAAGAGTGAACCCTTCTTACTCAGCCAACCTCTGTCAGGAACACAGTTTCCCACCGTCTCCTTATTCGATCCATCCCCAGCCATATTACCCCAACTGCTACACTTTCATTCACTAAATGCCCCACAAAGAACAGTAGCAAGTGTCAGGAGACAGTTTTTTTTAGTGCGCAGGCTGCAGAGGAGAATAAACCTTCCTATACGGAGTTCCATCAGCTCAACGTGCGTGTTCTGTCTTCTTCTCCGCCACAGCACGTTGGGACGACCATATCTATACCGCTGCCTTCTGAACACACCGTCAGACGGGCAACACGTGCGTGCATGTACGTGCACGGCAGGGGGACAGGGGGACTCCCTCCTGGCTCTGTCAGCAGCTGCAGGAACCTGGGGGGGTGTGGAGCTGCGGTGCTGGAACCGTCTGTAGATCCGTCCTCATCCTGCTCAGCTGCTGCTGCTCGGCTTCTGGAGGAGGGATGGAGGCAAACCGAAGCTAAAAGTCCGGCCAGCAGGGGGCGCTTTACGCCATCCTCTCAGATTCTCCCCAGAAACTCTGCAGCCGGACCGGACTGAGACCTTCAGGAGACAGTTAGCCTGTTAGCGCTGCTAGCAGTGGACATGTCAGGGACGTTCTGCACATCACGGAACATCTGGAACATCTTTATGGTGGAAAATCAGTATTTTTAACGCTGAAAACCTCATTAATGCACCTTTCATGTTGTGGTCTGTGGTGTTGCTCGTGACCTTTAACCCCGCCCCCCAGAGAGCTGCATACAGGGGACACAAAGTCCACAACGACCAGAGCGAAAGACGGGTCGTGTTCGGAGTGACACACTCTGCCAGGGCAGTGACACGCACTGTGGCAGGGGAGTGACACACACTGGCAGGGGAGTGACACACTCTGGCAGGGGAGTGACACACTGTGGCAGGGGAGTGACACACTGTGGCAGGGGAGTGACACACACTGTGGCAGGGGAGTGACACACTGTGGCAGGGGAGTGACACACTCTGGCAGGGGAGTGACACACTCTGGCAGGGGAGTGACACACTGTGGCAGAGGAGTGACACACTCCCTGTGGCAGGGGAGTGACACACACTGTGGCAGGGGAGTGACACACACTGTGGCAGGGGAGTGACACACTGTGGCAGGGGAGTGACACACACTGTGGCAGGGGAGTGACACACTCTGGCAGGGGAGTGACACACTGTGGCAGGGGAGTGACACACTGTGGCAGGGGAGTGACACACACTGTGGCAGGGGAGTGACACACTCTGGCAGGGGAGTGACACACTGTGGCAGGGGAGTGACACACTGTGGCAGGGGAGTGACACACACTGTGGCAGGGGAGTGACACACTGTGGCAGGGGAGTGACACACTGTGGCAGGGGAGTGACACACTCTGGCAGGGGAGTGACACACTGTGGCAGGGGAGTGACACACTCTGGCAGGGGAGTGACACACACTGTGGCAGGGGAGTGACACACTGTGGCAGAGGAGTGACACACTCCCTGTGGCAGGGGAGTGACACACACTGTGGCAGGGGAGTGACACACTCCCTGTGGCAGGGGAGTGACACACTGTGGCAGGGGAGTGACACACTCCCTGTGGCAGGGGAGTGACACACTCCCTGTGGCAGGGGAGTGACACACTCCCTGTGGCAGGGGAGTGACACACTCCCTGTGGCAGGGGAGTGACACGCACTCGCCCGTTCAGCATCACTCCCTGTATGAAGAGGTTTGCGGGTTCGTCCTGGACTTGGCTCCTCTGGGCCCGGTCCTGGTCGGACCTTTCAGCCGTTCGGCGGCCTTCCTGCTGCTGCCCGTCACTCTGAGGACTGTTCAGCTCTTCTCACTTCACTTTTCTGACAGTTTTGTGACTTTCTAATTTCTTTGTGACATTTTTTTACAACAGTTTTTTGTGACTTTTTCGATATGAGTTTTTCTGTTTTCTGATCTTTTAAAATTTCTGATAGGCATACTGACCCACTGTTTCTTAAATGGGGGTCCGCGTACCCCAGGGGGTGCTCTGAGGTGCAGTGGGGGGACGGTTTGGATTGACTGAAAGCACAGTAGTTGTCAAGTGCGTGTAGGTTTGTGCAGAATCCCCACTTGAAAGGATTTCCCCCCAACTGAAGCACGCAGGACTCCACTCGCTGCCTTTTTAGCTTCTTTTATTGCAGTTGCAGTGAAGTTTTAGTGGCAGGGTTAGGCGTTAGGCGTTAGGCGTTAGGTGGAAAAACCTCAAAAGAAAACAAAGGGAATACAATATCAGTACTTGAAAACAGACACATAATTTTATCATTCTTGTTTTTAGCTTTAATGCGTTTTAACAAGTACATTTCAAACCCTTACGTTAAATAACAATATTTTACCAAAACACATTTTAGCATTTTAAACGAAATAAATCAAAGTTTTCTATTTCCACTTTTTTAATACTGCAAAATCTATCATTACATCTTAATCTTTATTCCTTCTCGATCAATTCAGAGGGCTTTTAGCAAATAAAATATAAACATTGTTTTACCGTTTTTAGTAAATAATTATTTCTCTCTTTTTATGAAATAAACAATCCATTCATTTTACAAAATAAATAAACACAATCCGCAGCAACTCCAGTGTCCAGTCTTCACTGAAGCAATCTCAAAATGTCCCAGCGCTCCTGAACGCATCACGGAGCCGCGCTTCTCCCACAGTGACCAGACACGGCGGCGCTTCCGGCTGGTCTTCAGCTCTCTCTTGGAGCGTGCTGGGGAGATCGCCTGCACGGTCGCTTTGAGGTGAGGACAGAACTCCTCGGGCTATTCTGGCTCGCGCTGCTCGCGCTGCTGAGCCTCCCGTGTTCCTCCCTCGTCTGGGCTCAGGAGGCTCCGCCCACTGAGTAGTGACCTCGGATAGGAGGAGGGAAAGTGGGGTGACAGGCAGCTCGACTCCAACCAAACAGCAGTTTTTAAATAATAAAATAAATCCTGCAAAATACAGTCAATCCAAAATGTTAATCAATCTCTAACCTGAAAGTCACGGTGAGGCTTTGCTCTCTCGTCTGTCTGCAGAATTATGAGGAAACTGTAAAAGTGCAGAGCTGTTTCCCATCTCTTAAAACACAGCTGTAATCACGTCGACTCTTCTTCCAATCATACGTCAGAACACGGTCCGTACAGTAGAGTCTTGCGTGTTCATGCAGCAGAACCGTCTGGACGGGATGACCAGCAGGAACTCCCTCCTCCTGATCAGCCTCAATCCTTCCTGCTTTGAAAGTCCGCCGCCTCGTAAAGGAATCTCCAGTAGAACACGTTCTGCCTTCTTTTCTACGGCCTTTCTTCTGTCCTCTGCCGTCTCAAACAAGGTTCTCTTTTGTGGCCGTCTTCGGACGTTTTGGCGGGAGGAGCGGGGTGCGCTGGTCGCTCCACTGCATGGCTTCCTGAACAACGCTCTGCGCGTGGAGCTCCAAACCAGAGCGCCAGAGGCGGCGACTCCACAGGATACGCCGTCACGTAAACGCGTTCCCACATCGATTGACATTATGACTGCCCAGTCACCATGTGGAACCAGACGATTCTGATTGGTTCTCAGGATCCTGCAGTACACCTTTAAGTAAAAACTGTTTTCTCTTTCTCAGAATCTGAGGCTGAGACTCAGTGAAGAAGCAACAAACCGATAACTGCATTAATGATGGAAATGACTCCAGAAGCATCAGGTTCCGGTTCTGTTCAGCTTCAGGAGCTTTAATGATTCCGTCTGATAAATCCTGGCAGCAGTTTGTTGACTCTGCGGCGTTGAACCATCAGTTTAATCTTCTCTGCTGTTTGCTCACTGGTCCAGAGTTCCAGATGGTTCCAGACGTTCCTCCAGTTCTCCTCAGATCACTGACGCTCTGTTCTCCTCCTGGTCTCCGGTGCTTTGGCTCCATCTAGTGGGTCAGATGTGTAACAACAGTTTCTGGAAAAAAAAATCGTCTTCTATTCGGGCGACACGGGAATAAAGAACTTCGATTCCTGAAAGTCAGAACGTTTCTCTGAGC
The DNA here is from genome assembly GCF_902148845.1 of Salarias fasciatus. Taxonomy (NCBI): domain Eukaryota; kingdom Metazoa; phylum Chordata; class Actinopteri; order Blenniiformes; family Blenniidae; genus Salarias; species Salarias fasciatus. The sequence continues at coordinate 33,265,650 of NC_043751.1, forward strand.
AGCGTAGCAGCCGCCGGTTCAGGAAGTGACGGAACCGGTGCGGCAGCGGATCGCCGTGCTGCCGGTCCGTCGCCCAGAGCCGGGTCCGGGTTCACTGGTTCACAGAGCAGCGGTTCTCCAATCCGGGATGGGGGACCGGGTCAGGGGGTCCGTGGACCTGGATTCTGCTGGTCCCTCTACATGCAGGAGGTGCATCCAACCACAGACAGGGGGGCAGACACACTTCAGTGGTCCTGCTCCTTGGACTCTGACTCGAACTTCAATCCCACCTGTAAACTTTTACCTCTAATATCCGCCTGTTTCCTCTCAGCAGGTCAGACCTGCAGACGACCGAGCCGACCGGAGCCGACCGGAGCCGACCCGGTCCGCGGCCGACCCGGTCCGGTCTGCAGCCTCCGGTCCGCGGCCGACCCGGTCCGGTCTGCAGCCTCCGGTCCGCGGCCGACCCGGTCCGGTCCGCGGCCGACCCGGTCCGGTCTGCAGGATGAACCAGTGGAGCGACGGTGGTGGAGGTGAACCACGGTGAAGGACCCGGTCAGGAGGAGGCGCTCACACCAGGACCAGGAAGTCCTCCACATGGAGGACAGCTGACCGGACACGGTCCCTCGGACCTGCTGCCGAGCGGTGCAGGACTGGCAGAGGGCCTCACGTGCACGGAAGAGCTGCACGTGCACGGAACGCTCAGAGTTCCAGCTGAGGTAAAAAAAAAACACGGATCACACAATCCGGTCTGTTCGTGTGAACTTTAATTTAAATTTGGCGTCGAAATGTAACCGAACAGCCAATCAGCTGGCAGCAGGAGGACGTCCAGGAGCTGCTGTCCCACCGCAGGAGGACGTCAAGGAGCTGCTGTCCCACCGCAGGAGGACGTCCAGGAGCTGCTGTCCCACCGCAGGAGGACGTCCAGGAGCTGCTGTCCCACCGCAGGAGGACGTCCAGGAGCTGCTGTCCCACCGCAGGAGGACGTCCAGGAGCTGCTGTCCCACCGCAGGAGGACGTCCAGGAGCTGCTGTCCCACCGCAGGAGGACGTCCAGGAGCTGCTGTCCCACCGCAGGAGGACGTCCAGGAGCTGCTGTCCCGTGTCTCCCAGGCAGCAGACGTGTCCCAGCAGGACGCCGGCTCCTCACCAACCGGAGGCTCCGGCTTCGGGACCGACCCCCGTCCACTGAGGACAAGAAGTCAGCAGGACAGGTTTGTTCTGAAGAGCAGCGATGTCAGCGGTGACTCTGACTCTGAGCGTCTTCCAGACGCGTCGCTGCATCAGATCAACCTTCCTCATCAGCAGGCGAGTCACGGCAGCTTGGTTCTAGATCTACTGCAGGTTCTGTTGCTTCAACGCCATCCAACGCGCCTCCATCGCCGCCGCAGCGTCGGACGTCCCAGCGCTGGCCGGGAGTCCAGCATCAAACACTGCAGCGTCAGTCCACTTCAGTTCAGCTTTATTTATAAAGAGCCAGTTACAACATGGTGGTTTCTGACACTTTACAGCTGGGCTACTCAACCCGCGGCCCGCGGGCCGCATGCGGCCCGCATGCTGTAACGGTGCGGCCCACGGCTGATTGTAAGCAGTGAAAAAAAAAAATCTACTTTTAATGAGGAAAAAACGTTTCTGATGCGCGGACACCAGAGGGCAGTGTGTTTGACCTCCTGACAACAGGCAGATAAGTGTTGCAGCTGCGGGGCTGTACCAGCTGGGGGCGGTAATGCGCCAATAGGCTGTTTGCTCACCGCCAAAAACAAAAGACTCGAAGAAGACCGATCGCAGTGGAGTTCATGGCTGCCGCCGGTAAAATTAAACTAAAGTTATGCGATGAACACAGGAAAGTTCAACCGTCATGGGAGGAAGAATTTGCTTTTCTGGAGGTAAATAACAAGCCAGCCTTTCTTTGCCTAAAACCGTCCATTCCTAAACGAGCAAATCTTCAGCGTCGCCGCGACAGCTGTCAGGCTGTGACAACACTGCCACTGTTCTGTCACTGAGACACTCCCGAAAGTTTAGTTTTTCTTATTATAAATCCTACGTGTTTTGGACTTTGCTAAGAAATGTGACACATCGTCCTGATTCCAAGTGAGTGTAATAGTTTTAGCTGTGACCTCTGTAGGGCTTCCTGTTGGGCACAGTTTCTGTGAGTAAGGGCCTCCACACACTACAGGATAATCGGGCCGAATTTTGCCCCGATCTTCTCCTCCCGATCGAGGCCGACAGGGTCCGATTGTCGGGAGTATGCTGATGAGTTCGGGTCCGATCTTCGTGTAGTGTGCGGTGTGTTCCGAGAGATGTTTTCCTGTCGGAGCCTCTCGGGAGGCGTCGGAAGGGCAGATCGTAGATCATGAACATGTTTAATATTTCCGGTCGCAGATCCTGTGGTGTGTGGAGCTCCGAGAGGCGCCGATCAGCTCCGAGTAGAGCTGTCCACGCCTCCAAATAAAGCTCTCTGATTGGATGAACAGCTCCGTCTCACCAAGGTGCCGCTGATTAAAAACATCCACTCACAGCTGTCAGAGCTGGATGAATATATGTCTGTCAAATATATTCACTATATGACAGTGAAACAGAAAAGCCAGAGCTCTAAACTCAGCCGTGCAGAAAGTGATGGTTCATCCTGTCGCTGCTGGATGAACCGTTTCCTCCATTCAGACCAAACTCCGATCTAATATCTGCATCTCCGCCAGTCCTGCAATAATCCCAATGTTTTAATTAATCTCCGTTATTAACCATCACGGAAGAATGGGGAAGAAAAAAATAATAATAAAAGAAAAAAAAAACTTTCCACTGATTCCGTGCCCTCAGAGACAGAGCGGACTATAATGAAACTTTCCTAATCAACGTATTTTTACTCTGATTTAAACTATCAAATCTGTGGACATAAAGAATGATTTAAGATATTTGATGATTTAAAAAAGATTTTAAAAAGTAGCATTTATTTGACACGGTCTGCTAATAATTTTATTCTACTGCTGCACTCGGGACTCAAAAGTAAAAAAAAAAACAAAAAAAAAACATAAACAGATTAGCTAATAAGCTGAATTATTCTTAAATGTAAATTATAATAAAATGATCTGAAACTATGTTTCCCTCTTCTGTGCTGGAACATTTAAATTTTCTAACAAGGTGCTGACAGTCCGTGCTCCGTGCGCACGGCGGGTGGGGGTCTGCACTGAAGGAGCGATACCGATGTGAATGAATGAACTGAGGGAATGAATGAGTTCTCCACTTATTATTGAAAGTGGAGATGAATGTAAAAACAGCAATGAAGGGAAGCAGCACAAAGTCACGTCGGACGACGTGAGATTTGGAGGAGTGAGGAGAGATTCTCGGCTGAAGAATCTGCTGGTGTGTGTTCTGCTCCGGAGTGACACACACACTAGACGATCAGGAGAGGAAGATTGGTTACGATCTGTCCTCTGCTGTCCTGTAGTGTGTGGTGTCTGAATCGGGGAAGATTGAAAAAATCCTGTAGTGTGTGGCCGGCTTAACACACACCTGTGTGTTTGTCTTCTGTCATTTGGTTACACTGTTCTCCAAAAACTCGGTCACCTGTAGATGTTTCTATGCTTTACAATGATTGGTTTTTTGCCACCGGTGATTTTTTTTTGATGCACAAGATTTAATTTTTACTTCATTTATTTTTTGCAGGAGTAGGCCAATTATTTTTATAAAGAATCCCTTAATTTATTTACCTTTTTGTGGAAAAAGACCTGCTTTTTTGTTGTAATTTAGTGAATTTCTCAAACGCATTGCTTGAAAAATATTTTAAAAACTTAAAAAAAAAAAATACTTATGTTTTGTTACAAAAAATGCTCATATGTGTAGTAAGTATATTCATATTTTGTGAATAAAGCCTCATTTTTTAATTTGATATCTGACTTTTTTTAAATGTCATGCCATTTCACCTTTTTGCTTTTTATTGGAAATGCAGAAAACAGCCACAAATAGATCTATAAGGCTTAGTGTAATGTATTTTCAACAAAGTCTTATTTTAGTTTTACAAAAGACTAATGTAGTTGTCTTTCTATTGTAATGCATTTAAAATTTCATTATTGAATATTACTTACATTATTTAAATGTCTTTTACATAATTCAGTCATATAAATGAGCAAACTGAGGTTGCGGCCCTGCAAACAGAAATGTTTCTCTATGTGGCCTCCAGAGGAGAACCCTGCAGAACCAGGCCCAGAGGAGGACCCTGCAGAACCAGGCCCAGAGGAGGACCCTGCAGAACCAGGCCCAGAGGAGGACCCTGCAGAACCAGGCCCAGAGGAGGACCCTGCAGAACCAGGCCCAGAGGAGAACCCTGCAGAACCAGGCCCAGAGGAGGAGAACCCTGCAGAACCAGGCCCAGAGGAGGACCCTGCAGAACCAGGCCCAGAGGAGGAGAACCCTGCAGAACCAGGCCCAGAGGAGGACCCTGCAGAACCAGGCCCAGAGGAGAACCCTGCAGAACCAGGCCCAGAGGAGGACCCTGCAGAACCAGGCCCAGAGGAGGACCCTGCAGAACCAGGCTCAGAGGAGGACCCTGCAGAACCAGGCCCAGAGGAGGGCCCTGCGGAACCAGACACAGCGGTGGTCTTCCTGCTGTCCCGGTTGGGGTAGGGGACAGACAGGTTCTTGTCTCTACATACAGTTCATATATAAACAGGGTCCAGAGGCTCCAGGAGGAACAGTCAGTCTCTTGTAGCAGTACAATGAAATGACATTGAAAGGAGAGAAGGAGCAGAGCTGGGAGCCGGTTCCACAGGGTAGAACCCGGGGTTCAGTAAACCTTCCACCCACTGGGTCCAGGCTGTCTCAGTGGATCAGGATCAGGATCAGTGATCAGTGGAGGAGAAGGTCTGCAGACAGAAGTGATCGCTCCGGCGCCGCCCTGCGATTCAGAAACAGGAAAAAAAGGCTAAATAAACTTTAATACTTAATGATAATGTACTGACAGTGTATGTGCTTCATTTTCTCTAAATAATCCGTGATAAAGGATCAGATAAACAGTCTGTAGAGGCGGAAAAGCTTCTCGAGGCTGCGTGGATCACCGCGCCGGCATGAGACGCACAGCTGAGCTCAAACGTAGTCTGGGAGGAAGCGCGTCCGCCTCGGTGGAGCGCGGACATGTGAAGCATGGACGGGCCTTACGAGAGACAGTCTCTTGGTCCAGGGTTCTGGTGTTCTGACTTTTTAGACTCCCACAGTGGAGAGAGAGAGAGAGAGAGAGAGAGAGACCATTTTATTTCCTTGGAAGTGGACACAGGTTCACAGATTTATACAATAAATCCACGACTGATTTTCCCAACATCACCTTACAGAACAGCTACATAATAGTTGAGAGAGAGAGAGAGAGAGAGAGAGAGCAGGCGTGACCCCCAGCTGTAAGCTTTATTGAACAGAAAGGTCTTCATCCTGGTCTTACAGCAGAGACTGAGTCAGCCTCCCTTCCAGACTCTGGAGCTGGTTCCACAGAACAGGAGCCTGATAGCTAAAGGCTCCACCTCCTGTTCTACTGTTAGAGAACCAGGAACCTCCAGCAGACCAGCACTCTGAGAAGGAAGCGTTCTCCTGGGACGGTCTGGGACTAACAGCTGTTTAGGATCTGATGGTTCCTGGTTGTTCAGGGCTTTATAGGTTCAGAGGAGGATTTTGAATTCTATTCTAGATTTAACAGGAAGCAGTGAAGGGAAGCTGATATTGGGCTGATATGATCTCTCCTACTGGTTCTTCTGAGAACTCTTGCTGCAGCGTTTTGAACCAGTTGGAGACTTTTTAGGCAGTTATTGGTTCCTGATAACAGGAGCTCCAGTAGTCTGCTCTGGAGGAACAGATGATGGATTCATTTCTCAGCCTGGCTTTGAGTCAGCACGTTCCTGATTTTAGAAATATTACCAGGTGAAAGAAGGAGGTCCTGCAGACCTGTTTAATGTGGGAGTTACAGGTCAAAGGTCACTCCAGGTTCCTCACAGTGTTGCTGGGAGTTAAAGCAACACCGTCTAGGGTCAGTATTTGATTAGATCATTTTTCTCTCAGGCGTTTTGGGCCAAATAAAATGAATTCTGTTTTATCTGAATTTAGGAGGAGAAAATTACGACTCATCCAGGTTTTTATGTCATTAAGACAAGCTTCTAGTTTGACCAGCTGATCGGTGTCCTCTGGTTTCAGGGTAGGGCTGTCGCGGTAAACCGGTATTGACGATAATCGTGGTATTAAAAAAATGAAATTTCAATATCGTGTTCAAAATGTGCACATGATAATATCGTATAGAGGATCTAGTGCCGCTTCAAACGTGTTGAAGTGTATTTTCAAAATCCGCTCCTGTTCTTCCACCCTGCTTCGTCTCCCTCCGGCAGACCCCCCCCCCCCCCCCCCCCCCACCCCCACCCCCCCACCCCCCACCCCCACGGCTCCCAGCTAGCGTGGCTCCCAGTTAGCGAGCGTCAGGAGTGAACTAAACATGTCGGCGGTGGCCGACAGCGACAGCAAGACGCTCGATCCTCACCCGAAAAAAGTGTGTTTAGCAGCACTGACTGCAGGATGATGCAAGCCGGGTAGCAGTGGGGCCCCATTAGGTGGGTTCCAGACGTGTCATGTGTCTGGGGGGAGTTTCAAGTTGTGTCGCTGATATCCACCGTCTTCTCCGCCGGCCCCCTTCTAGCAACTAACCGGTGAGTCCTCGGAAAAGGGCCCCATGCGGGGGATTTTCGACACGCTGTCGTTGCAGCGTCTTGCGTAGCACCTTAAATTTGTCATTGAAATTGACTGATGTCAGCCGTTCCTCGGGACCCCCTTCATAGCCATTAGAGACAGTAGTTGTTGTCTCTAATGGCCTGCCGGAGCTGCTGCTCATTCCGCCTCCGATTTAAACAAACAAACAAAAATTGTGGGCAGTGTGGTGGAGGTGCAGGATTTCACCCCAACAGGGCCGAGGGTTTTCAGAACCCGCCAACCCGACATAAATGACGCCTCTTCTGTGGATCCTCTGTTCATCAGTTCATCAGATTTGAATTGAGCAGAACCCTGTGGGACTCCATATTTAACTCTGATCCGGGCTGAAGAGTCGTCATGAACATGAACACAGTGGAACCTGTGAGACAAGATGGAACCAGTTTAAAGCTGAACCTTTAATCCCAACAGTAGATTCTGGTCTCTGTGGTAGAATCTCAGGATCAGTGTGGAATGCAGCACTGAGCTCTAACAGGACCAGAACAGGACCAGAACAGGACCAGAACAGGACCAGAACAGGACCAGAACAGGACCAGAACAGAGACCAGAACAGGACCAGAACAGAGACCAGAACAGGACCAGAACAGGACCAGAACAGAGACCAGAACAGGACCAGAACAGAGACCAGAACAGGACCAGAACAGAGACCAGAACAGGACCAGAACAGGACCAGAACAGGACCAGAACAGGACCAGAACAGAGACCAGAACAGGACCAGAACAGGACCAGAACAGAGACCAGAACAGGACCAGAACAGGACCAGAACAGGACCAGAACAGGACCAGAACAGGACCAGAACAGGACCAGAACAGGACCAGAACAGGACCACAACAGAGACCAGAACAGGACCAGAACAGGACCACAACAGGACCAGAACAGGGACCAGAACAGGACCAGAACAGAGACCAGAACAGGGACCAGAACAGAGACCAGAACAGAGACCAGAACAGAGGACCAGAACAGGACCAGAACAGGGACCAGAACAGGACCAGAACAGGACCAGAACAGAGACCAGAACAGGGACCAGAACAGAGACCAGAACAGGACAGAACAGAGACCAGAACAGAGACCAGAACAGAGACCAGAACAGAGACCAGAACAGGACCAGAACAGAGACCAGAACAGGACCAGAACAGAGACCCAGACAGGGACCAGAACAGGACCAGAACAGAGACCAGAACAGGAACCAGAACAGAGACCAGAACAGACCAGAACAGAGCCAGAACAGAGACCAGAACAGGACCAGAACAGAGACCAGAACAGAGACCAGAACAGAGACTAGAACAGGGACCAGAACAGGAACCAGAACAGAGACCAGAACAGAGACTAGAACAGGGACCAGAACAGAGACCAGAACAGGGACCAGAACAGAGACCAGAACAGGGACCAGAACAGGGACCAGAACAGAGACCAGAACAGAGACCAGAACAGGACCAGAACAGGGACCAGAACAGAGACCAGAACAGAGACCAGAACAGGGACCAGAACAGGACCAGAACAGAGACCAGAACAGAGACCAGAACAGAGACCAGAACAGGGACCAGAACAGGGACCAGAACAGAGACCAGAACAGGACCAGAACAGGGACCAGAACAGAGACCAGAACAGAGACCAGAACAGAGACCAGAACAGAGACCAGAACAGGGACCAGAACAGAGACCAGAACAGGGACCAGAACAGGGACCAGAACAGAGACTAGAACAGGGACCAGAACAGAGACCAGAACAGGGACCAGAGCAGGAACCACAACAGAGACCAGAACAGGGACCAGAACAGAGACCAGAACAGAGACCAGAACAGAGACCAGAACAGAGACCAGAACAGGGACCAGAACAGAGACCAGAACAGGGACCAGAACAGGGACCAGAGCAGGAACCACAACAGAGACCAGAACAGGGACCAGAACAGAGACCAGAACAGGGACCAGAACAGGGACCAGAACAGAGACTAGAACAGGGACCAGAACAGAGACCAGAACAGGGACCAGAACAGGGACCAGAACAGGGACCAGAACAGAGACCAGAACAGAGACCAGAACAGAGACCAGAACAGGGACCAGAACAGAGACCAGTCTCGGTCGTTTCGTTTTTCCTTCGCGAAAATCCGAGTTGAACAACAGCTAAGCTAGGTTAGCTGACCGTTAGCTAAGGAGGCGTATCGCTGCACTTGTGTGGGAGTGGGTCCAGACGCCGAGAGGCCCGTGGTCAGGAGAGTTTCTTGAGGAGCATGGAAGCTGGTGGCAGCGCACTGAACAGATGCGGAGCCTTTAAAGCTCATTTTTACCGCAGGCATGAAGCACCTGCTGCAGCCGGGACGGCCGCCGACACCCATGTCAACGTTACTGCATTCCAATGCAGGGCGGCGTTCTGTCCGACAGCGTTCCGATGGGAGAGCTCTGCAGCTCACCTGAAGGGTCAGGTCATGGAAGGGCATGCTGGGAGCTGTCCAGTGACCGGATGCAGAAACGTTCTTAAGGTCAAATCTACATTTACTGCCCACGTGTCAGGGACAGCAGTGTCAGAGACTTTACAGAAATCCTGCTGCTCAGCCGTCCTCTGCTCCACAGATTCAGTTGACTCTCAGGTGTCTCAGGTCTCTGAGGTCTCTGAGGTGTCTCGGGTCTCTGAGGTCTCTGAGGTGTCTCAGGTCTCTGAGGTCTCTGAGGTGTCTCGGGTCTCTGAGGTCTCTGAGGTGTCTCAGGTCTCTGAGGTCTCTGAGGTGTCTCGGGTCTCTGAGGTCTCTGAGGTGTCTCAGGTCTCTGAGGTCTCTGAGGTGTCTCGGGTCTCTGAGGTCTCTGAGGTGTCTCAGGTCTCTGAGGTCTGTGAGGTGTCTCAGGTCTCTGAGGTCTCTGAGGTGTCTCAGGTCTCTGAGGTCTCTGAGGTGTCTCAGGTCTCTGAGGTCTCTGAGGTCTCTGAGGTCTGTGAGGTGTCTCAGGTGTCTCAGGTGTCTCAGGTGGGCCCAGAGATGAGCCCGGATGAAGGAACAAGGATCTGTCTCAAGATCTCCATGATCTTTTTCTAAGAAACGTCTGGTTTTTCTACTGGAAGTTGCAGAGACGGTTTCCCGGAGCTGCTTCCGCCGTCCGGTCGGAGTCACACCAGGAGCCGGTCAGACGTTCAGCGTGAGGAAACTCGCCGCCGTGCTGAACTCGTTATCAGAGAAGTCTGTCCACTGATCTGTCCACTGCGGGTCTCACCGGGCCGATGAGGACGATGTACTCCAGACCACACACTTTCCAAAAGAAGCTGAACTATGTGGAGCCTCAGAAAATGTTTTCAGGACGAGACGAGAGCAGGAGAGAGGTTTTCCTGGAGTGTGCCTGAGAGGGACTGGAGTGTTGGCTGGAGTCTGATCCGTGGCAGGAAGCAGGAGCGCTCGGCGAGTCTGCCTCATCAGTGATGGACAGATGTTCAAATCCTGTGATTTTTATGGTCAAAATCCATCCTGTCTTCAGCTGGTCCTGCACCAGGACGCCTTCAGGTTCTGCAAAGACCAGACCTGAGCTGAAGCTGTCTGTGTCTGTTGCTAAGCTGCCACTTCCTGTCCGTCAGACACATCAGGTTTCTGGTGTTATCAGAGAGATTTCAAAGAATCCGGGCGTGGGAAGGTTTTCTCTGAATTAGCAGCAGACTTGGAGGAATGGAGGAGAATGGGACAGTGGTATCAGATGAAACAGTGGTCAGAGGAACCTTGCATTGCATTGTGGGAGATAATTTGGGCTCGCATTGCATTGGAGGCTTCTCTGGAAATGTTGTTCAGTCAGAGCACTTCTTCCTGAGGACCCAGTCTGAACTTCAGGGCGGTCCAGATGTGAGCGGACCAGAGCGCCGCCTGAGAGAACGGTTCTGCTGCTGATCGCCTGCCGACTGCAGCGGCTCCGCCGTGGAGGGAGGAACGTTCCGGTCAGCGTTCGGCTCTCGGCCAGGACCGCCACCTTGTGGAGGACGTGACGTCTTCGAGGGCGTTGTGATGCTGCTCTGCAGCTACAATATTTTATCAAGAAAAAGGCGTGGTTCACTCCCTCCCCTCTGAATCGGCGCATTAAGCCGTTCAAACACTGGGACTGATGCTTCTCCAGAGCCAGGCGAGGCCCGTCCTCCAGCAGGACAACTCCCCGGACGGCTGGACAGAGCCGCTGCGCTCAGAACTGGTGACAGAGTGAAAGACGAAGTCTGGCAGTGACCGGCTCCGTGCCTCAGGTCGCAAATCTCGATGTTCTTATTCAGGAATATTTAGTCAAGAAAAGCTCTGTTCCCAGAAAATAAGCTGAAGCCACAGCACCGGTGTTCACGTCTTTACCCCGTCCAGTTCTGGATGTGGACGATACGTCTTTACCCCGTCCAGTTCTGGATGTGGACGATACGTCTTTACCCCGTCCAGTTCTGGATGTGGACGATACGTCTTTACCCCGTCCAGTTCTGGATGTGGACGATACGTCTTTACTCCGTCCAGTTCTGGATGTGGACGATACGTCTTTACCCCGTCCAGTTCTGGATGTGGACGATACGTCTTTACCCCGTCCAGTTCTGGATGTGGACGATACGTCTTTACCCCGTCCAGTTCTGGATGTGGACGATACGCTTTGACATAAACACAGAATTTGAAAAGTTTGAAGACCTCTGCCACGCTCTCTGAAAGACGGCAGGTGTTGCAGCTTTTCTCTCAGCAGGATCGACGGTCCAGCTGCGTTGCAGGTTCAGGACAGTTCTCCATTTTACTCAGAACTGTTCAGCAAAGCCGTTCAAGAGGCAGTCAGGCAGTTTGACCTCAGTGACACCGACACGAAGGTCACTGTAGGAATGCGGTACAAGGGAAGGTCACAGGAAGGACGGTTCTTCTCCCAGGGAGCAGTGACTCCGTGCAGTTTGCTGAACTGCTGCTTATTTTGATAAAACACGACTCTGTTCGTGTTCTGGTGTCGGTGAACGAAGCAGAACTCCATCCTGAGGACCATGAGCACTCAGTCAGGAGAGACAGACAAGATGAAATGTCCGAAAATCAGTGAGTCCGTTGATTTCTGTCCTTTGCCATCAGACATAAAGGAGGAGCTCCAGATGGTTCCATTCGAACACGGTGGCGTCACATGACAGGACGAGTCCGGCTGCTGTTCTGGAGGAACTGAGCTTTAGTCCTCTTTTCATCCTGAGAGACGGAGGATGCTCATCGCGGCAGCAGACGCAGTGCCGTTACCAGAGAGCTGCCAGAACTCCCAGCCTCAATGCTGGACCTTCAGAGGAGACGGCTGAGGGTTCCGCCTTCATCCAGGACAGCGACCTGCTGTCTGGACTCAGACCGGTTCCAGCGAGGAACCTGGAGTCTGCCTGCAAACAAACAGTGAATTCATGTTGAGTTTACTTTTCATCCTAGCATCAGTCAGGACATTCTGTAAACGTCATTATTTCTGTTTTACAGCACAGAACACTGAAATCCTCAGCCAGTCACCGTCATCCTCTCCTGCTCCTCATCCTCGCCCCTCCTTCGCCCGGCAGCGTGTCGCTGGTCCAGACCGGACCGACTGCTTTGAGATTCCATGGAAGAATTTTCCTGAAGAGCTGATTCAGTGTTTTGAGAGAGAGAAAAGGCCAAAGCCACGGCTGCGTAGAGAAAGGATTGGGATCGTCGTTTCTGAGGGAGATGAAGGTCAGTTGGTCTCCGAGCAGGAGAGCCTCTGCATGGCAGAGCATCTGAAGTGGCTGCAGGACGTGGTGGAGCAGGCCGTCTCTCCCGGGCCACGCAGTACAGACCAGGACCGAGGATGTGAAGCGGTCCTCAAACCAGTGATGATGAAGGGAAGAACGGGTCGGATGAGCCTGACATGGAGGAGACCCCCCGCTGAGAAAACAGCTGTTCAAGGTCCCGGAACGGGACAGGAAGCTTCTTCCAGTCAGTGAAACTACAGAAACCCAGCAAACGAAGAAAGATGGAATGAAGAAGCTCCGTGAGCAGTTAAACCCTGACGAGGAGACGCCTCCTGAAGCCTTCCTACTCCCAACGCCAAGAAATCCAGAAGGGCCCGACCTGCTCACCCTGCTGGAGGACGGGCCTCCTGCTCCCGGAGGCCGGCCTGGGACTCGCTCTGAGGAGCCCACTGGAGAACCGCTGACGGAACCTCTCCTCAGGAACGTCCAACAGAAGGGAGAACTTCTGAACTTCATGAGAACGTCTGCGCAGAACAGAGCAGAACGTCTGCAGCTTGTCTCAAACCTCCAGGTTCTGAGAGGACAGAAGATCTGAAGACACGCTGCTTCCTGTTTGTACTGCGATGAAAAAGAGAATCTTCATGTGGAAGAATCATGTCTGCAGGGCTGCAACTGTTACTGCAGGAACTGCAGTACAAAAAATGATCGAAGCAAATTTTATACCTCGAGGCTTCGTTTAATTAACCTCAGGAGCGCGCACGTTAGTGTGTGAGAGAGAGAGAAAGAGAGAGAGAGGGAGAGAGAGAGAGACAGATGTGCTGTGCTTGGCGATGTTGGACCGGGTCTTGACTTCCTGTCCCGTCTTGACTTCCTGTCCGCCGGGGTCCGGGGATCGATCCGGCCGTCCGGCGGCCCTGCAGCGTGACGGCGGTGTGTGTTCGTGCCGGTGGCGCCGGTTCACTCTGCTCCAGAGCGCCACAGCAACACACCCTGCAGGGAGGGGACTCTGCAGCCACCAGGCTGCTGCTCCGTCTGCAGAACCTTCAGAGAATGGACACTGGAGGACGGAGACAGACTGTCTGGAGGGACGAGACGGTCTGCTGACAGCAGTGAAAGTGAGAGTAATCGCTCGGGCGCCGCCCCGCGATTCAGAAACAGAAAAGGCGAAATAAACTCTGATGCTAAATGATAACAGACGAACGATGAGCCTCATTTTCCATAAATAATCTGTAACAAAGAGCAGCGAAACAGTCTGGAGCATCAGAAAAGCTCCGAGGAGGCCTGGATCAGGGCCTGGACCGCACCACGTGACCCAAAATCTAGAGTACTCCATTACTCGAAGACATAACCAACAGAGTACTCGATTCCAAAAATACTGCATGCCTATACCTACATGGCTCTGTCTCTCTCTTCCTCACTGGTGGAGAATGCTGCTGAAAAGAAGGGCGTCTCCATTCACGGTGCCACCTGGTGGCCAAAGTCTGTCATTACACCTGAATCAGTGCAGCAAAAGACACATTTGATCATTTTTAAAAATTAATTTAAGGGCCGTATGGAGTGAGGGTGCAGGCCGTATGTGGCCCGCGGGCCGCCAGTTGCCCATCCCTGGGCTAAGTTAATTAAACTTCCTGTGAAGAACATCTGAGCTTTTGTTTCAGTGCTGCTGTGACACTCCGGAGGTTGAAGGCATCACTAAGATCCAGAATCTCTGTCGAGGTAGGTCTAACGAATACTTCACAGCCCGCTGCTTTGTGACGGTGAGATTCTCATCCACGTCAAAGGACCCAGAGTCTGGCCTGAACCCAGGTCACTACTGGAAGGACCCAGCCCAGCCCAGGTCTGTGCCAGGTGCTCCACCAGTCCACCTTTACCAAACACTCAGGGCATGTACATGGTCTGAGTAACATGGCCAAGTCAAAAAGACGCTGTAGTGGCCCGAATATGACACGATGTTTTTTTCCAGAACCGGTTTTCTCAAACCGGTGGTTCTGTCATGGAGGGCCAGACTGTCGTTACACATCTGTACCACTAGATGGAGCCAAAGTACCGGAGACCAGGAAGCGTCACAGTGATCTGAGGAGAACTGGAAGGTTCCATCTGGAAGGAAGCATCTGGAACTCTGGACCAGTGAGCAAACAGCAGAGGAGAAGATTAAACTGATGGTTCAACGCCGCAGAGTCAACAAACTGCTGCCAGGATTTATCAGACGGAATCATTAAAGCTCCTGAAGCTGAACAGAACCGGAACCTGATGCTTCTGGAGTCATTTCCATCATTAATTAGCAGTTATTGGTTTGTTGCTTCTTCACTGAGTCTCAGCCTCAGATTCTGAGAAAGAGAAAACAGTTTTTATAAAATACTGAAGGAATATTTCCTGATCTTAAATCACATGAAATGTTCTCTGAGTTTTCCCAGAATAATTCTACAATAAAAAGTTGTTTTATGAGTAACCTGATTGTCTTCAACATATTTTTATTTTCACTAAATGTCATTTGAAAAACAGGGTCGTCTTGTATTCGGGACCGCACGGTACTGAAGTGGGTTGGAAATACAGGGGCTCTAAACATCACAAGAACAAAAGAGCATTTTGTGAGTGACCTACTGCTCAGTACGGAATCAGCCCATCAGGGTGAGGGTGAGGGTGAGGGTGAGGGTGAGGGTGAGGGCCGCTGTGGATGAAGGGCTCTGTGAGGACGCTCCCTCAGGCCTACAGCTGAACTGCTACTGTACCAACAATCGTCCGAGGACTCAGTACAGCACAGACGACAGCACCTCTGAACCGTGACGGCATCAAACAGGTCAGCCGGCCTGGAGGAAGTACTGTGCTATTTATTATTATATTATTTTTGCTGTTATTCATTGTGTCATTATTATCGCTGTCATTACAGCAGCAGTGGTTGTAGTGGTCATGCTTTTTTCACTGTTTTTTTTTTTTTTTCAGACTACAGAGAGGTTCCTGCCTGTCCTCAGTGGACACTGAGGACAACTCTTCAGCCAGAAGTCACAACACTCAAAGTTCCAGTTGGCCAGAACATGGTACCATGTCTGAGACTGTCCTGACTGTCTTCAGTCCAGCTGGACGCCGAGACTGGGACACCGGTCCTGATCAGAGGTGAGCAGTGGCAGAATCCAGTGTTTTAATCCAGTTTAACCCCCCACCAGCACCACACACACACACACACACACACACACACACGCACACACACACACACATGTACACACGTTCCGGGCTGGAGGGCTGGATGGTTTACCAGCCATGTAGTGGCTGCAGTACACTTCTCTGCCACCAGGTGTCAGTGTTCTAGGATTCAGCTTAGAATGTAGAGCTTTAACGGCTGCTGCTCCAACTGTCTCGCTGTGTTCATTTTAATGGGGACATCCGTCCTCGTCATGGAACGTCTGCGCTCCGAGTGCTGCCTTCAGGAAACAGACCTGCCGGCGCCACAGAGCTCGCCTGGTAGATGGCGGCGCGTGTAGATGCAGCGAGCTCACGCTCTCCCGACAATGCGCTGTTTTGTCTGTCAAACAAGTATTTGTCTGAAAGTTTTTCTTGTCAGTCTACGTCGGAATATGAGTACAGTCGACAGGCTTTTTTACACACCTGGAGAAGCAAGATTTGTCGAGTTTTGAACAGGGAATTGGAGTACTCGCTAAGGGAACTGGGACTGCTACGCAGCCGGCCTGCTAACTCACCGGACTCGCCTGCTACTCCTCCCCCGGTAAGGAGGCGTCGGAAGCGGTGCGCTCGGACGAGGAAGCGGGGCAAGCGCGGAGGTGTCCGAGCTAGGCTGGAGGCTAAGCCAACTCGCCCAGCCATACCATCTATCCTTCTGGCGAACGTACGATCACTGGACAACAAAATGGACGACATTCGACTTCTGAGCTCGGCGCATCGCAACGTGAGTGACTGTTGTGTGCTTGTTTTCACTGAAACCTGGCTAAATGACAACATCCCGGCTTCGGCGATACAACTGGAACAGCTAACATGCTGCAGATCCGACAGGGCTCTCGTTGAAGGAGGGAAGACGCGTGGTGGCGGCGTCTGTGTTTACATCCACGAAGCGTGGTGCCGGGATGCCACTGCGGTATACAAACACTGCTCACCTCTGGTGGAGTTCATGATCGAGAAGTGTCGCCCTTTTTACCTGCCGAGGGAGATAAGTTCGATCCTGCTGGTCGCTGCTTACATTCCCCCAACGAACAACAACAGCAACAGAAGTGTTGGGTTTTCCTGATGTTTCAGAAACCAGATACGGACCTGAACCCAAATTTTAGCTGCATGTAAACGTAGTGAGAGAGTGAAAGTGATCAAACCTGCTCTGAAAGAAGTAGGGGTGTGGCCACAGGGGGCAACCTCTGCTCTACAGCCACCTACAACAATCTCATTGATGTGTCTGATGTACACAGACACTGTGACCTCCTACATCACCAAATGCATCGACGACGTGACCCACATCGAGAGCTTCACCACTCGAGCTAACCGGAAGCCATGGCTAGCAGGAGACGTCCACAGGCTGCTGAAGGCCAGAGACAAAACCTTCAAAGCTGGGGATGAATCAGCTCTGAGAACAGCGAGAGCCAACCTGTCCCGTGGCATCAGGCAAGCAAAACAAGATCACACAAACAAGATAACCTCCTACTTCAAGGACAGCAAGAATGCACAGAGCCTATGGCAGGGCATTCAAGCTATGACAGATTACAAACCTGCACCATGAAGCTGTGAGAGCGACATCACTCTGCTCAACAACCTGAACAGTTTTTTTGCACGCTTTGAGGAACAAAACACCACTCGGCCACAGAAAACACCACCACCTTCGCACGACCAGCCTCTGTGCCTGTCTGCCGCCAGCGCGAAGAGGACACTGTCCACAATCAACACCCGGAAAGCAGCGGGTCCAGACAACATTCCTGGCAGTGTGCTGAAAGACTGTGCAGAGGAGCTGAAACATGTCTTCACAGACATCTTTAACACCTCCCTGAGGCAAGCCACGGTGCCATCAGGCTTCAAAGCCACCACCATCATACCTGTGCCCAAGAAATCATCCCCATCCTGCTTCAACGACTACCGTCCTGTGGCACTGACACCCATCATCATGAAGTGCTTCGAACGACTCGTCTTGTCACACATCAAATCCACCCTGCCCCCCAGCCCGGACCCGTACCAGTTCACATACAGAGCACAACGATCCACAGACGATGCAGCGTGCTCTGCCCTCCGCCCAGCGCTCACCCACCTGGAAAAGAAAGACTCATATGTGAGAATGCTGTTCATAGATTTCAGCTCAGCGTTCAACACCATAATACCACAACAACTCATCTGCAAACTGGACAAACTGGGCCTCAGCACCTCCCTCTGCAACTGGCTGCTGGATTTCCTCAGCCAGAGGCCTCAAGCGGTGCGTGTCGGCAACAACATCTCAAGCAGCATCACCCTGAGCACAGGGGCCCCACAAGGCTGTGTGCTCAGCCCCCTCCTCTTCACCCTGCTGACACATGACTGCACATCAACCCACAGCTCCAACCATCTCCTCAAGTTTGCGGATGACACAACACTGGTGGGCCTCATCACCAACGGCGACGAGACCCACTACAGGAAAGAGGTGGAGTTACTGACCAGATGGTGCACAGACAACAACCTCCTGCTAAACGTCAGCAAGACCCAAGAGATTGTCGTCAGCTTCCAGAGAAGCCACACCCAACACCCCCCACTGACCATCGACGGTGCTGCAGTGGAAAGGGTGAGCAGCACCAAGTTCCTGGGTGTGTACATCAGCGACGACCTCTCCTGGACCACCAACACAACAGCACTGGCCAAGAAAGCACAGCAGCGCCGCTACTTCCTGCACAACCTGAAGCGGGCAAGCGCTCCACCGCCCATCGTGACCACGTTCTACAGAGGAACCACTGAGAGCATCCTTACAGCTGCATCACCGTGTGGGGCGGGAGCTGCACTGACCACAACAGGAAGGCCCGACAACGCATTGTGAGAACAGCTGAGAGGATAACTGGTGCACCACTCCCCTCCCTGCAAGACCTGTACACCGCCGCCTCACCCGCAAAGCCATCACAGTCGTCAGTGATGCAAATCGCCCTGCACACAGCCTGTTCGGCCTCCTGCCCTCTGGAGGGAGCTGCAGCAGCCTCCGCTCCCGGACCAGCAGACTCACTCACAGCTTCTCCCACCAGGCCGAGAGGCTGCTGGACTCTCTTCCCTCCACGCTCAGCCACCAGGAACACCAGGCTGGCAGGAGCAGTCTAGGAACATTGGACCCCCCCTCCAAGCTGAGACTCTGCACATACAAATATGCAAATTGCACACACCTGCTGCTACTGTTATATTTATATTTATATTTGCATTTAAGCTACTGCATTTTATTTATTTATTTATTTATTTATTTATTAACTTAGTTTAGGATTTGTCTTGTGCACTTGCACTTTTACTGTTGTCCATGTAAACGCATAAGGATATTGAGAAACGTAATCTCGATTCCTTTGAATGTCAAGTACATGTGAAGAAATTCACAAAAAAGCTGACTTTGATTTTTGACTTTTGACTTTGAAATTAATATTTCACCCAGACGGATCTTTGCGGCGTTCAGACTGTGGAGCCTTCTGTGGCATCAGTCAGCCAGGGGCAATACAGAATGAACAAATAACAAGTTGTCTGTGGGTGTTCACCGCGTCAGTACAGCGTTTTCACCTCACAGTTGCATTTTCATAATATTTCCAACAGTGATGTTGGTTTTATAGAAGCGATGGTCCAGCTTTGGCCAACATAACAGCAGCAGGGCTGCTGGGCCTGAGGGCCCTGTGCTGCCAGCAGCTGCTGCGTGATTGATTTTGAAATATTTTCAGATCATTTTATGGGTGTTATTATCAGAAAACGTGCAGAAAGGGACGAGTTTCAGCATCGAGCCACTAAACACCCGTCAACTGCAACATAATGAGTCAGAGGCCTGAATTCATTCAGTCAGACCATCAACACGTTTGTTCCAACACTGATCACAGTTCAAGAACCCAGCAGCGTCTCTCCGCTGGATTTTACTTAAATATATTCAAATGTATGAATAACGCTCTGCGACATTAGAATTCCACCACTGATTGCAACGTTAAGGACCAACATTTACTAACATAATAAATGTTTCTAAAAATCAACAAAAATATAAATTAATGATTTTTAATGTGTGTTTTTATATTTGCTTCTGCACAAGAGATTTCTTTCAGTCAGACACTGGAATGTAAACACTGGATTACAATACAAGCAAGCTGGTTCAGTGTTTCTCGATTATTTTGGTTCAGGAAGCCGGGCGGCTCGGCTCTGGAGGACGGAAAAGCCCCACAATCCTCCAGTAACGCAGAAACAGCTTCAGATGAAATGAATTATGGGCTACAAGCAGTGGCGGTTCTAGCCTCACTGAATCCCTAGGTACCATGCTGACACCCCCCCACCCCCCCACCCCCACACACACACACACACACACACCTCAAAATAATAGAAAAAAAGTTTTTAAAACGAAAAGAACAACACATTTATTTTGTTTTTCTATTCACATCAGTCAGGAAGCAGACTGTACCAAATAACGAACATCTTATTGTCTGGAATTGGAAACAAGGTGTGTGTGTGTGTGTGTGTGTGTGTGTGTGTGTGTGAGAGAGAAAAGCTTTTTCTCTTTGTTAGGTGGAATGTGAGAAGCAGCCTGTATGGCAGCAGTCCGATGTGTAGCTACTCAGCGGGCTGTTACCAGTGATTACAGCCACCAGTGATCCTGCGTCAGTCGCCGGGAACTCGCCCGCCTTCGCCTTTCCTCATTTGGTGTTTCTGAGCAGAGGGCGCACCTGCGAGCCTTCACCTGAAGAGGGCGCCATTTGTTAAGCAACATAGCAGCATCAGTGTGAATGGAGGCTTACCAAGCTGCTGCTTATGAAGGGAATTGTATTTAATGATGTTTTCCCGTCATCAGGCGGCGCCCTTGAGTTTGCCGCCCGAGGCGGCCGCCTAGTTGGCCTGAGCAAAAAAACGCCACTGGCTACAAGCCGCACATTAGCCTTTGTTACAACGAAATGAGTCAAGCAGAAGCTTGTTGCATAGGGTGACCATATTCTGAATTTGAAAAACGAGGCCCGGGGGGGGGGCTTCAGACACGTGTTCACATCGGCTCCTCTGAGGTTGATGAACTTGCTTTATTATGCTAAATTAACTTATTTAACAAAATAAAATGAAAAGTTAAGAAATGTTGAAAAAAACTTGTAACAACATAATGGCTCTCTCTCTTAGACTCTTTACAAATATTAATGTTCTAAATATGAATCTTCTGTTAGAAAATCCAGGTTCAACAATATAATTCTTAACTGTAATAAGATAGAAGAATAGAAGAGTCTCACCAAAACACCAACTCAACAAACAAAAAGGATAGACACTGTCAATCTGTCACTGTTTTCTTCATCCTGCTTTTCTTCTGCATTCTATTTTTCATCTCAGTGTCTTGGAATTTTTTTTGCAGTTCATCTGAGAAGCTGCTCTGAAGCTTCGGCCTTGTCCTGCTCCGCTGTGGAATGAAGTAGAGAAGGAATCCATCAGTTCTCCTTAAACAGTGCTGGAAACAGTCGGAATGCATTGATCTCATGCCTTGTGTTAACGGGGTTAATAAGCAGAATTTAGATTGTTCTCTGATCCCACTCTACAGCGACAGGAGGCGCTAATGTTGAAATGGTGCCATCCGCCGTTAAACACCACCGAAGAAGAAGAAGAAGAAGAAGAAGCAGCAGCAGCGCTCTGCTGTCTGAACAGCACCGTCTTCTCCGTTCAGTGTGTGTGTGTGTGTGTGTGTGTGTGTGTGTTGGTAATTACGTCAAAGTATCATAGCATTGTGTGCAAAGCGCCGGTCAGGTTTCGTTCCCGTGCTGAGAAACATGAACCCCGGACCTTGAGCTTAAAAAACCCGCCCGGCCCCCCCGGACAGGACGTAGACCGTGGACATGTCCGGGTCAAAGAGGACAGTTGGTCCCCCTAATTGTAGAAGTGACCTGCAGAAGCAGAGGGCAGCTCCTGATTGGCTGACTGCGGCTCCGTTAACCAGCAGGCGCTTTCGGTCGGACCCGGTCGGCCCCGGTCGGCCCCGGTCGGCCCCGGTCGGCCCCGGTCGGCCCCGGTCGGCCC
Source organism: Salarias fasciatus (assembly GCF_902148845.1). Classification (NCBI taxonomy): domain Eukaryota; kingdom Metazoa; phylum Chordata; class Actinopteri; order Blenniiformes; family Blenniidae; genus Salarias; species Salarias fasciatus. The sequence continues at coordinate 33,287,149 of NC_043751.1, forward strand.
CGGTCGGCCCCGGTCGGCCCCGGTCGGCCCCGGTCGGCGGGGTCGGCCCCGGTCGGCGGGGTCGGCCCCGGTCGGCCCCGGTCGGCCGGGTCGGCCCCGGTCGGCCGGGTCGGCCCCGGTCGGCCCCGGTCGGCCCCGGTCGGCCGGGTCGGCCCCGGTCGGCCCCGGTCGGCCCCGGTCGGCCCCGGTCGGCGGGGTCGGCCCCGGTCGGCCCCGGTCGGCCGGGTCGGCCCCGGTCGGCCCCGGTCGGCCGGGTCGGCCCCGGTCGGCCCCGGTCGGCCCCGGTCGGCCCCGGTCGGCCGGGTCGGCCCCGGTCGGCCCCGGTCGGCCGGGTCGGCCCCGGTCGGCCCCGGTCGGCCCCGGTCGGCCCCGGTTGGCCAGGTCGGCCGGGTCGGCCCCGGTCGGCCCCGGTCACCGGGGCCCCGGTCGGCCCCGGTCGGCCCCGGTCGGCCCCGGTCGGCTCAGGTCGGCCCCGGTCGGCCCCGGTCGGCCCCCGGTCGGCCCCGGTCGGCCCCCGGTCGGCTCAGGTCGGCCCCGGTCGGCCCCGGTCGGCCCCGGTCGGCCCCGGTCGGCCCCGGTCGGCCGGGTCGGCCCCGGTCGGCCCCGGTCGGCCCAGGCCGGACTATCCCTCATGTGGACACGTGGTTCTTTGTGAGAATCCTGGACCTGTTGGATCGGTTCCATCTGTTTCCAGAGAGCGTGTCGATGCAGGAACAGAGTCCCAGGTCTGTGAGTGGCCGGGCTCAGCCGGCTTTATTCTGATTGTCTTTACAGTCGCTGCGGCGTTTCAGACTGTGGCCGACTGAGAAGTCTGTGCCAGGCGGCTGGAATTCCTCGGTGTTTGACTGAACCTTTTCCGGTGACATTCTGTAATTAACTGTAAATTTGACCGAGCTGCAGTAAAGTACCGTAACGCGTCCTGCAGTTTCTGTGGTGTTTCTGACTGACAGACTGTAATTTTGACAGATTACTGTGAACAGATTCCTGTTTCGCCTCAGATTTTTACAGCAAAACACCGTAAACGAACGACTGTTCTGTTCTGCAAAATGTCCTCTACAGCTGCCAGTGTTCCACCGGAAACTCTGCAGGTTTTCTTACAGTGATTTACAGTGATTTAAGAATTGAAATTTGAAAAGAGAAATTTAAGGCCTTTCCCTGAAAACTGCGGTTTCAGTGAGAAACGCAGCAGCTTGGTCTCAGCAGGTCTGACGGCTCGGGCTTCAGGAGGAACGGCAGCGAAGGAGGTTCAGGATTTTCCTTTTTAATTGAAACTAGAACGAACGGAACTGTGTGTGTGTGTGTGTGTGTGTGTGTGTGTGTGTGTGTGTGTGTGTGTGTGTGTGTGTGTCCCCTCCTCCTCCTCCTCCTCCTCTTCCTCCTCTCCTCCTCCTCCACCTCCTCCTCCTCTTCCTCCTCTCCTCCTCCTCCTCCTCCTCTCCTCCTCCTCTCCTCCTCCTCCCCTCCTCCTCCTCCTCCTCTTCCTCCTCTCCTCCTCCTCCTCCTCCTCTTCCTCCTCTCCTCCTCCTCCTCCTCCTCCTCCTCCTCTCCTCCTCCTCCTCCTCCTCTTCCTCCTCTCCTCCTCCTCCTCCTCCTCTTCCTCCTCTCCTCCTCCTCCTCCTCCTCCTCTTCCTCCTCCTCTCCTCCTCCTCCTCCTCCTCCTCTTCCTCCTCCTCTTCCTCCTCCTCCTCTCCTCCTCTCCTCCTCCTCCTCCTCCTCCTCCTCCTCCTCCTCCTCTTCCTCCTCCTCTTCCTCCTCCTCCTCTTCCTCCTCTCCTCCTCCTCCTCCTCCTCCTCTTCCTCCTCCTCTCCTCCTCCTCCTCCTCCTCCTCCTCCTCCTCTTCCTCCTCCTCTTCCTCCTCCTCTTCCTCCTCCTCTCCTCCTCCTCCTCCTCCTCCTCCTCTTCCTCCTCCTCTTCCTCCTCCTCCTCCTCCTCTTCCTCCTCTCCTCCTCCTCCTCCTCCTCCTCTTCCTCCTCCTCTCCTCCTCCTCCTCCTCCTCCTCCTCCTCCTCTTCCTCCTCCTCTTCCTCCTCCTCTTCCTCCTCCTCTTCCTCCTCCTCCTCTTCCTCCTCCTCCTCCTCCTCCTCTTCCTCCTCCTCTCCTCCTCCTCCTCCTCCTCCTCCTCCTCCTCCTCCTCCTCCTCCTCTTCCTCCTCTCCTCCTCCTCCTCCTCCTCCAGTGAGGATGTCCTCTGGTATTTCCGACTCCTCGTCTCCTCCTCAGACCTCCACAGTTCACAGAACACAATAGGAGGAAGTGTTCCTGCTCCTCCTCCTCCTCCTCCTCTTCCTCCTGCAGGCAGCACATCCTGTCAGCGGCGCGGTGGAGCAGTGGAGCAGTGTAGCGCCGGACGACCGAGAGGCAGCATGGACTCTCTGCTGCTGCTGGCTCTACTGCTGCTCCACACCTGGGCAGGTGAGTAGGAGGAGGAGGAGGAGGAGGAGGAGGAGGAGGAGGAGGAAGAGGAGGAGGAGGAGGAGGAGGAAGAGGAGGAGGAGGAGGAGGAGGATCATCTGTAGTTCCGTCATCAGTCAGATTATTTTTCCTCAGATTCAGAATTCAGATTTGTTTGACTGTCCAGCAACTTCTGACACACACACACTCACACACACTCACACACACTCACACACACTCACACACACACAGTCTTGTATTTCTATCCTTGTGGGGACCGTCCATTGACTCCCATTCATGTCTAGCCCCTAACCCTGACCCTTACCCTAACCCTAACCCACACCACAACAAAGCCTAACCCTAAAGAAATGTTTTTGACCTTTTACTTTTTTCAGTAACAACAACATGGTCAAGAAAACACTGTTTCTCCTACTTAGGACCGGAAAAAGGTCCCACAAGGCACGTCGTTCCACGTTTTGCTATCCTTGTGGGGACATTTGGCCCCAACAAGGATAGAAATACGAGAACACACACACACACACACACACACACACACACACACACACACACACACACACACACACACACACACACACGTTGATGTTAGAGGAGGAAGATGCTCTACAGCAGTGGCTGTCAACTGGCGGCCCGCGGGCCACTATTGGCCTGGGAACAATACTATCTGGCTGCCAGATGGAGTAGAGTGTGAGGCAGCAGCTGGGTGGAGGCAGGTGGAGGCAGGACCTCCACCCTCAGCCTGAACCTCCACCCCGGTGGAACCTGGAACCCTCCGATCCAGAGAACCACCTGCATCCTGCTGCCTTCAGGGACGCTTTGTAAAAGTAGCTGCTGATAGACGAAACCGTGTCTCAGTCAGCTGTTAGCTTAGCTGTTAGCTTAGCTGTTAGCACCGACGAGCTAGCTGCTCTAGAGGATTCCTTCGAGCTCCAGCATCCGTGGACGGGACGCGTCTCTGCTCCTGAGACGGAGGACTGAAGGTTTAAAGCTGAGCGTCTGGGACAGAATGGACAGGTTGTTATCGAGGACAGGTCAGTCCTGAGAAGACGGGTCTGAGAGGACAGTTCTGAGAGGACGGTTCTGAGAGGACAGGTCTGAGAGGACGGTTCTGAGAGGACAGGTCTGAGAGGACGGTTCTGAGAGGACGGTTCTGAGAGGACGGATCTGAGAGGATGGTCCTAAGAGGACGGATCTGAGAGGACGGTCCTAAGAGGATGGATCTGAGAGGACGGATCTGAGAGGACGGTCCTAAGAGGACGGATCTGAGAGGACGGGTCTGAGAGGACGGATCTGAGCGAGGTAGCGGCGGCTCGGAGAGAAGGAGGGGAACGCTGTTCTGGTCGGTTTAGTTTCTGGGTGGAGCGGCTGTTTTCTGTTCCGTTGTTGTTTCATCTGGTTGTTGAAGTTTGGAGGTTTAGCCGGTTGTTTCACCCACTGAGAACGTCGGAACGTCAGAACGTCGACGTCTTCTGCTTCACTCAGAGTCAAGAACCAATCAGCTGGATTCTGAACCAGGAGACAGCCGCTGGACGTCCTGCGGCTGTCTCCAGTCACCAGCCTGTTCAACAAGCTGTCAGCAAGACAAGAATGTGTGAAATACAGAACGTTATAATAAATCATTGGAATTCCGTATTGCCAACAGTTTAGAACCATTTCCATGTGAACCATCGCTTCTCCTCAGAAAACAACCGTATAGAAGCTCCGACTGTGAGTCTTTACTGATGTTTGACCAGAACTCTGATCTGAAAGGACGGATTGTGACTGTGGACCCTGAACGCCTCACAGCTGATCCTTCACTGCTGAGAGCAACACCCTGAACCCCGAACAACCGGACGAAGAGACAACACCCTGACCCCTGAACAACCGGACGAAGAGTCAACACCCTGACCCCTGAACAACCAGACGAAGAGACAACACCCTGACCCCTGAACAACCGGACGAAGAGACAACAACACCCTGACCCCTGAACAACCGAAAGAAGAGACAACACCCTGACCCCTGAACAACCGGACGAAGAGACAACAACACCCTGACCCCTGAACAACCGGACGAAGAGACTACTACACCCTGACCCCTGAACAACCGGACGAAGAGACAACAACACCCTGACCCCTGAACAACCGGATGAAGAGACTACTACACCCTGACCCCTGAACAACCGGACGAAGAGGCAACTCCACCCTGACCCCTGAACAACCGGACGAAGAGACAACACCCTGGACGAAGAGACAACAACACCCTGAACCCTAAACAACCGGACAAAGAGACAACACCCTGACCCCTGAACAACCAGAAGAAGAGGCAACACCCTGGACGAAGAGACAACAACAACCTGACCCCTGAACAACCGGACGAAGAGACAACAACACCCTGACCCCCAAACAACAAGAAGAAGAGACAACACCCTGACCCCTTAACAACTGGAAGAAGAGACAACACCCTGGATGAAGAGACAACAACACCCTGACCCCCAAACAACCGGACGAACAGACAACAACAACCTGACCCCTGAACAACCGGACGAAGGGACAACTACACCCTGAACCCTGAACAACCGGATGAAGAGACAATAACACCCTGACCCACAAACAACGGGACGACGAGACAACACCCTGACCCCTGAACAACTGAAAGAAGAGACAACACCCTGGATGAAGAGACAACAACACCCTGACCCCCAAACAACCGGACGAAGAGGCAACACCCTGGACGAATAGGCAACAACACCATGACCCCCAAACAACCAGAAGAAGAGACAACACCCTGACCCCTGAACAACCAGAAGAAGAGACAACACCCTGACCCCTGAACAACCGGACGAAGAGACAACAACACGCTGAACCCAGAAACTACCCTGAAACACCGCAGCAGGGTCTGGACCACAGGGTCTTTGGCTGTCCGTCCATGTGGACGGGGACAGAGGGTTGGAGGTGTTCTGAATGAAGGTTGGTGTTGTTGTACCTTGTGGGCGTAGCCGAGCCTCAAGACCGGCTCTGGGTCTACATGGTCCCTGTTGAATCTCTGGCAACAGAACGGCGAGACGGCCATCATGAGTGGACAGGCACTCAGTTCTTCTTGTCTCTTGGACACGTCTGATGGTTTGGTGCAGGTGGCCGGTCAGAGGCTTTCTGTCCCCCAGTGTCTCCGTCAGTCTGTCCAGGTTTCATGAGACACTTGAGGACGTTTTTATAGCGGAGATTCTGACCCACGCTAACGTGTCCCTGCTGCAGCTTGCTGTAGGACATCAGGCGTCCTGGAGACATGTCCAACCCGGCGTAGCTGAGCTGCTACACTCGCCCTTCCCCCGCTCGCTCTGGCAGGTCCACGTCTGGGACACGGGCTCGCCGCTTACTGTGCACGATGCAGCGTACGTGGACAGGTTGGACAGGTGTTGGTTTGGTGTGTCTTCGGTGGAGGACCACGGCGTCCAGCCATAGAGAAGTGATGAGGGGTCAGCTGTCTTCGTCCAGAGCTGGAGGTCCTGCTGGGACCAGAGTCGCTACTGGACTGACCCAAACCCAACAGGCAGCTAGACTCTCCAGTCCGTCTCAGCTTCAGACCAGGTCTCGCTGGTGACGGCGTCCCCTAGGCGGGTGGAGGCGGACCGTCCTCTGGGCTGCCGGTGCGGTGCTGGTTGGTCCAGAGCCTCGGTTTGGAGACCAGAGCAGGTTTCTGCTCGTCTCTGGTTTATGTTGTAGATCAGTAGAAACAGGGCAGAGTCGACGGCGTAGAGCAGTTCTCTCTCAGACCGGTTCTCTCTCAGACCGGTTCTCTCTCAGACCGGTTCTCTCTCAGACCGGTTCTCTCTCAGACCGGTTCTCTCTCAGACCGGTTCTCTCTCAGACCGGTTCTCTCTCAGACCGGTTCTCTCTCAGACCGGTTCTCTCTCAGACTGGTTCTCTCAGACCGGTTCTCTCTCAGACTGGTTCTCTCAGACCAGTTCTCTCTCAGACTGGTTCTCTCAGACCGGTTCTCTCTCAGACTGGTTCTCTCTCAGACCGGTTCTCTCTCAGACCGGTTCTCTCTCAGACCAGTTCAGTCTCAGCGGATCCGGGCCGAGCCGGGCCAAAGAGACCCGATCATGGGTCCAGGTGGTTCAGGAGGAGCTGGTCCTGACAGGGTGAGGGTGGAGGTCCTGCCTCCACCTACCAGCCGCTTCACAGTCTCTACACCATCTGGCGGCCAGATGTCATTATTTGCGGGCCACTTTTGGCCCACGGGCCACCAGTTTTCGACCGCTGCTGTATGATCTGTGTTCCTTCTTCCAGAACCTTGGCCTCGGTCTGGGTTCCCCTCTTCATCTGTGGAACCAACAAACTCCGGAACCCGACCCGGAACCCGGAACCCTGATGGCTCAAGGGCGTGGTACTCCTCCACCCACCAGGCAGAGACCTCCACCCAACAGGCAGAGGAGACCTCCACCCACCAGGCAGAGACCTCCACCCAACAGGCAGAGGAGACCTCCACCCACCATGCAGAGACCTCCACCCACCACACAGAGGAGACCTCCACCCACCACGCAGAGGAGACCTCCACCCAACGGGCAGAGGAGACCTCCACCCACCATGCAGAGACCTCCACCCAACGGGCAGAGGAGACCTCCACCCAACGGGCAGAGGAGACCTCCACCCACCACACAGAGGAGACCTCCACCCAACGGGCAGAGGAGACCTCCACCCAACGGGCAGAGGAGACCTCCACCCACCACACAGAGGAGACCTCCACCCAACAGGCAGAGACCTCCACCCACCATGCAGAGACCTCCACCCAACGGGCAGAGGAGACCTCCACCCACCAGGCAGAGGAGACCTCCACCCAACAGGCAGAGGAGACCTCCACCCACCATGCAGAGACCTCCACCCAACGGGCAGAGGAGACCTCCACCCACCACACAGAGGAGACCTCCACCCAACGGGCAGAGGAGACCTCCACCCACCACACAGAGGAGACCTCCACCCAACAGGCAGAGGAGACCTCCACCCAACGGGCAGAGGAGACCTCCACCCACCACGCAGAGGACACCTCCACCCACCAAAAACAGGGGCGCTCTACCCACCAGGCAATTGAGACCTCCACCCACCACACAGAAAGGACCTCCACCCACCAGGCAGAGAAGACCTCCACCCACCAAGCACCATCAAGCTCCGCCCACCACCCACTGTTGGGCTCCACCCAGCAGTCACATGGGAGCTCCACCCACCAACCACCATCCAGCTCCACCCACCAACCACAGTTGAGCTCCACCCACCAAGCAGAGGAGACCTCCATCCACCAGGCAGAGGGGAGCTCCACCCACCAAGCTGAAGACAGCTCCACCTTCACATCAGAGGACAGTTCATCGGGTGGAGGAGGTGGAGGAGGTGGAGCGACGGCTACGCCCTCCGATGCTTCATTGCCGCTGAGCCCAGGAGGTCGAGGAGCAGGTGGAGGACAAGCAAAGGTGGAGAAGCCTGGCGGCCCTGAGGTCTCTGAACCTCCACCTTCAGAGGGTTCCTTTGCTTCTTCACAGCGTTACACCACCTTCACACTTCCACCCTCCACAGTGGCCACGACTCTGGCTCCACCCTCTCCTCACTCCCTGCCTCAACCTACAGCACCAGCCTCCACCCTCCGTTCACAGACGTGGGTGGAGCTCTCCACAGAGCCAACCTCAGCTCCATCTCCACCCACCAGCCAACGTTCTGGTGACACCACCTCCAGTCCTCCAGCAGGGCCATCCGTCACGCCACCTCCAACAACACCTACACCCAAACCAGCATCCACCGCCTCCACCCCCACCGTGACTGGAGCAGCACCACCTTCTACATCCACCACCAGAGGCTCACCTGCAAACACCTCCATCACTGAGACCACTCCTCCACCCGGGAGCACCGCCTCACCTGTGAGTACAGGACTGCAGGGTGGATGGACGGAAGGATGATGGATGGATGAATGATGGATGAATGATGGATTAATGGATGGATGGATGGATGATTGATGCTAGATGGATGATGGATGGATTATGGACAGGTGGATGATAGATAAATGATGGGTGATGGATGTATGATGGATGGGTGGATGATGATGGATGTTGGGTGGGTGACGGGTGGATGACGGGTGGATGATGGGAGGATGACTAGTGGATGACTGGTGGGTGACGGGTGGATGACGGGTGGATGATGGGTGGATGATGGGTGGATGACTGGTGGATGACGGGTGGATGACGGGTGGATGATGGGTAGATGACTGGTGGATGACGGGTGGATGACTGGTGGATGACTGGTGGGTGACGGGTGGATGACGGGTGGATGACTGGTGGATGACGGGTGGATGACGGGTGGATGATGGGTAGATGACAGGTGGATGACGGGTGGATGACAGGTGGATGACGGGTGGATGACTGGTGGATGACGGGTGGATGACTGGTGGGTGACGGGTGGATGACGGGTGGATGACTGGTGGATGACTGGTGGATGACGGGTGGATGATGGGTAGATGACGGGTGGATGACAGGTGGATGACGGGTGGATGACTGGTGGATGACGGATGGATGATGGGTGGATGACGGGTGGATGACGGGTGGATGATGGGTGGATGACGGGTGGATGATGGGTGGATGACTGGTGGATGACGGGTGGATGACGGGTGGATGACGGGTGGATGACGGGTGGATGACTGGTGGATGACGGGTGGATGACTGGTGGATGACGGGTGGATGACGGGTGGATGACGGGTGGATGACGGGTGCTCTCTGTCTGTTCACCTTTGCTGGGACTGCTGATGGTTTTCAGGGCTCATCCATTCTCCACTGTTCCAGGTGTACACCTCCACCTGGCTGCCCCGCCCCCCAAGTTCCCCCAGTTCCTCCAGCGCCCCCGGCCCCAGCAGCTCCCCCCACCCCCCCAGCTCCGCCCCCAGCCCCCCCAGTTCCCCAGTTCCTCCAGCGCCCCCGGCCCCAGCAGCTCCCCCCACCCCCCCAGCTCCGCCCCCAGCCCCCCCAGTTCCCCCAGTTCCCCAAGCCCCTCTGGCCCCAGCAGCTCCCCCCACCCCCCCAGCTCCGCCCCCAGCCCCCCCAGTTCCCCCCTCCCCCCCTGCTCTGCTCACCTGACGGAGGTGCGCTCCACCCCCCGCTCCGTGGTGGTGCAGATCTCCTCCAGCGGCAGCGGCTGTGGCTTCCAGCTGCTGAGCCCCGCAGAGCCGCAGACAGCCCGCTGCCAGCAGGGGGCGCTCTCCCAGTCCCTGCTGTGTGAAGTCGGGGGACTGCAGCCTGGAACTCAGTACTGGATCACAGCGGTCTCCAGGAGGGACCAGCACAGGACCAGCAGCTCCGTGAGAACAGGTGAGAACCAGACAGGAGAACCAGACAGGTGAGAACCAGACAGGAGAACCAGACAGGTGAACCAGACAGGAGAACTAGACAGGAGAACCAGACAGGTGAGAACCAGACAGGTGAGAACCAGACAGGTGAACCAGACAGGAGAACCAGACAGGAGAACCAGACAGGTGAACCAGACAGGAGAACCAGACAGGAGAACCAGACAGGTGAGAACCAGACAGAACCAGACAGGAGAACCAGACAGGTGAGAACCAGACAGAACCAGACAGGAGAACCAGACAGGAGAACCAGACAGGAGAACCAGACAGGAGAACCAGACAGGTGAGAACCAGACAGGTGAGAACCAGACAGGTGAGAACCAGACAGAACCAGACAGGAGAACCAGACAGGTGAGAACCAGACAGGAGAACCAGACAGGAGAACCAGACAGGAGAACCAGACAGGAGAACCAGACAGGAGAACGTTCTGTTCAGGTTTCTTGGTTCACAGGAAGCTGAGCCACTGTGTGAGGACCGGGAAGACTTTATAACCAACAGAGGACATTTTTACAGAGCGAGGACATTTTTGCCGTCCTCACTTTTCTCCAGACTTGATTTTTGGGTCGGGGTTAGAACCGGGTTCAGGTCAGGTTTAGGGTCTGGGTAGTACATTATGTCAATGTGTGTGTGTGTGTGTGTGTGTGTGTGTGTGTGTGTGTGTGTGTGTGTGTGTGTGTGTGTGTGTGTGTGTGTGCCTCAGACCCGGTCAGTCCGGTTCTCCTGGAGGCTCAGCTGGATCAGAGCCAGCCTGCAGGTCTCCGGGTGTCCTGGTGTCCCTCTGAGGGTCATGTGGACTGGTACCACGTCCGTCTCCATGACAACAGGACCGGGTCTTCTGTCAGCAGGAGGATTGTGGGTTCTGTCGTCCAGACCACATTCAGCTCCCTTCAGCCCGGAACCCTGTACACTGTCAGTGTGGCGGCTTCATCAGGGGACAAGACGTCCAGTCCGGTCCAGACCACCACGGCCACAGGTGAGACCAGCAGGGACAGGCGGGACCAGACAGGGACAGGCGGGACCGGACAGGGACAGGTGGGACTGAACAGGGACAGGCAGGACCGGACAGGGACAGGCGGGACCGGACAGGGACAGGTGGGACTGAACAGGGACAGGCGGGACTGAACAGGGACAGGCGGGACCGGACAGGGACAGGCGGGACTGAACAGGGACAGGCGGGACTGGACAGATACAGGTGAGACAGATGTCCAGTCTGGTCCTTCCAGCTCCTCCAGCGGTGGCGGGCCTGCGGGTGTCCTCGTCCCGGGACAGCGCCTCCCTGTGGTGGCGGGTGGAGGCGGGCCGGGTGGAGCGGCTGTGGGTGGAGCTGTGGGACGAGGACGGGTCTCTGCTGAGGAACGTCTCCGTCCAGAACTCCACCTCCTCCATGCAGCTGGACGTCCTGCGGCCGGGGACGCGCTACAGCGTCACCGTGGCAACAGAGGCCTTCGGCCGGAGGAGCTCCGCCTCCACTCAGCTGCTCACAGGTGATTATTATGGGATGTTTTCTCAAACGGTCAGAGGTGAAGATCAACAGTCCCCTGGAGGACGGATGAGTGACCTCACCTCACCCTCACCTCACCCTCACCTCACCCTCACCTCACCCTCACCTCACCCTCATCTCACCCTCACCTCACCCTCACCTTCATCCTCATCCTCATCCTCAGTCATAGAAGCATTTTTTTCATACTTCCAGAAGAGTTTTAATGTTGAATAAGTCCCTCTCCCCCCCGCCCCTGCGTCCCCCTGTTCGCCTGTCCCCCTGTCCGCCTGTCCCCCTGTCCCCCTGTCCCTCCCCCATCCCCCCCCTGCCTCTGCGTCCCCCTGTCCGCCTGTCCCCCTGTTCGCCTGTCCCCCTGTCCCCCCGTCCCTCCCCCGTCCCCCCCCTGCCTCTGCGTCCCCCGTCCCTCCCCCGCCCCCCCCCTGCCCCTGCGTCCCGCTGTCCCCCCGTCCCCCCGTCCCCCCAGTCCCTGGCCCCGTGTCGGAGCTTGTCCTGCTCAGTGAGAGCTCTCAGCGTCTCGGAGCGTCCTGGACTCCGCCCGCCGGGGGGGTGGAGGAGTACCAGCTGACCCTGTGGGCCTCAGGCTCCTCCCCCCAGCAGCGCCGGGTCCCGCCCAACGTCACCCGGGCGGCGTTCGACGGTCTGACGCCCGGACGGCGGTACCAGCTGACGGTGAGGACCTGGACGGGAGGACTCGGCTCGGACAGCAGCGTGTGGGGGAGGACAGGTGAGACGGGGGGACGACGGGTGAGGCGGCGAGGGAGGACAGGTGAGACGGGGCGTCTCTTCGGTGAGCCTCCTGTCTCTGACGCGTCCCGTCTCCGTCCCTCAGTCCCGGCGCCGCCGTCCGGCCTGTCCATGGTGGCGGACGGCGGCGGGCTGCGTCTCAGCTGGACGGCGCCGGCGGGCGAGTGGGACGGCTACGGCGTGGTCCTGAGGGACGGGACGCGGGTCCTGGTGAACCAGAGCCTGGGACGGATGGAGACGCGGCTCCTGTTCCCCGGCGCCGGCCTGGACCTGGTCCCGGGCCGGGTCTACACCGCCGAGGTCTCCGCCCACAGCGGGACGCTGGGAAGCTCGGCCCGCTGCGCCGGACGCGTCGGTAAGTGTCTCACGGTCACGTCTCCGGCGTCTCCGGCGTCTCCGGGCCGGGACGGATCACCGGACGCCGCGTGTCCCCGCAGCCCCCGCCGCCGTGCAGCTGCTCCCCCTGCAGGCCGACCCGGCGTCTCTGACGGTCCGGTGGAGGACGCCCCCGGGCCAGTGGGACGGGCTCACCGTGCAGCTGCGGGACGCCGAGGACGAGGCCCCGCCCACTCAGAGGACCGTCCACAGGGAGGCGGTGGACTGCACCTTCACCGGCCTCACCCCGGGACGCCGCTACACCGTCACCGTGACGACCAGCAGCGGCAACCTCAGCGCCTCCACCTCGGCCTGGACCTGGACCGGTGCGTTGGGACGCTCCGCCCGGGGACGTCCGACCAGGGAAGTCCGCATGGGGACGTCCGACCGGGGAAGTCCGTCGGGGACGTCCGCCTGGGGACGTCCGCCTGGGGACGCTCCGACCGGGGACGCTCCGACCGGGGACGCTCCGACCGGGGATGTCCGTCGGGGACGTCCACCTGGGGACGTCCGCCTGGGGACGCTCCGACCGGGGACGTCCGTCGGGGACGTCCGTTGGGGACGTCCGCCTGGGGACGCTCCGACCGGGGACGTCCGCCTGGGGACGCTCCGACCGGGGACGCTCCGACCGGGGACGTCCGTCAGGGACGTCCGTCAGGGACGTCCTTTGGGGACGTCCGCCTGGGGACATCTGCCTGGGGACGCTCCGCCCGGCGACGTCCGTCGGGGACGTCCGCCTGGGGACGTCTGCCTGGGGACGCTCCGACCGGGGACGTCCGTTGGGGACGTCCGTTGGGGACGTCCGCCTCACCCCGGGGACGTCCGCCCGGCCTCAC
>NC_043751.1:33305364-33321895 GCF_902148845.1 Salarias fasciatus
CCCGCCCTCTGACCCCGCCCTCTGACACTGTCCAGGGTGACCCCGCCCTCTGACACTGTCCAGGGTGACCCCGCCCTCTGACACTGTCCAGGGTGACCCCGCCCTCTGACACTGTCCAGGGTGACCCCGCCCTCTGACACTGTCCAGGGTGACCCCGCCCTCTGACCCCGCCCTCTGACACTGTCCAGGGTGACCCCGCCCTCTGACCCCGCCCTCTGACCGACCAGGATGCAGCGGCTCAGGAAGCGGCGATGGAGGCTGGTTTGGCGGGAAACGGGAGCGGACCGTCTCCCGGGTTTTGTTTCCAGCATTAAGTCGGGAGACGGAGGTCGGCTCGTTTCTCGATTTCCCAAATCAAAAGCGAAATGGAATGTCTGGAAGGTCCAGGGACCAGTCCCTGTTCCTCTGGTTCCTGGTTCTTCTGGTTCCTCCTGGGTCTGGTTCCTTTGGGTCTGTCCTTGTGGTCTCTCACCGGAGCATGCGATGTGAAGGTCCTGGTCTTTGTGTCCTCAGTCCCTGCGGTGGTGACGGGTCTTCAGGTGGACTCGCTGGTCTGGTCCTGCGGCCTGCAGGTCAGCTGGCAGGAAGCGGTGGGCGTGGCCGACTCCTACTTCCTGCAGGTGCTGGACGGCCGCGGCGTTCCGGTGGCCAACGCCTCACGGCCCATTGGACTCGGGTCTCACCGGTTTGACGGCCTGACCCCGGGGAGGAGGTACCGGGTCCTGGTCCAGACCAGCAGCGGGGGCGTCCAGAGTCCAGCAGTCAGCACAGAGACTCGAACACGTGAGTGGACAGAGGGACGGACACGACAGAAGACAGCGTCCCCGCATCGCGGTCTCCGGGGTTCACCTTCAGATCCCCGCTGGACCCTGGAGTCCAGCTCACCCGACGGTGGTTTAACTAGATCCGGTTTATCTGGATCAGTCTGAGAGTCGCTTCTGTCCTCCAGTCCCGTCTAGTTAATCCAGTCTGAATTAATCCTGTCTAGTTTAATCTAACCTAGTCTAGTTTAGCAGTCCAGTCGAGTTTAATGTAGTCTCGTTTTCTTGTCCAGTCTAGTTTAGTCCAGTCCGGTTCAGCGCTCCGGTCTGGTTTAATCCAGTCCGGTTCGGCGGCCCGGTCTGGTTGACGGTCCTGGGCACCCGGGCTTCAGCAGGTGTGGTTCTGGTTCTGTGGTGGTTCTGCAGGTCCGGCGGCCGTCACCGACCTGTCGGTCGGAGAGAACAGCACCTGCAGCCTGACGTTCCGCTGGTCGCCCCCTGCTGGAGACTTCACTCACTGCGAGGCGGTCCTGTACGGCGCCGACGACACGCTGCAGGAGCGCCGCCGCGTCCGGCCCGGCGGCCGGCAGGCGTCCTTCCAGGGCCTGAGAGCCGGCGCCCCCTACAGGGTGGAGGTCCTGATTCACAGCGGGGATCTCACCAACCAGACCTCCATGTGGGCCCGCACAGGTGAGTCTGGTACACCAGATCCTGAGTCCTGCACCGGACTGCAGGAAGCAACCCGGCTCGGGTCTCACCAGGCGCTCCAGAGCCCTGGCTGTTCTGCTCTCGGTTCTTTATGAAGGTTCCTTCTGCTGCTCGAGTCGGACTTCCTGCTTTCTTCTGTTCATATGTTTAGATTTTATTTATATTTCTCTCCATCCGTTTCTCTTGTTTCTGTTTTTTCTTCATGAACAAAAGCCGGAGTCCGATTCCCGGACTGCCAGGAACGAACGTGGCCTTAAAGCTGATCTGGTTGTGGTCCTGGTTCTGGTTCTGGTTCTGGTTTGGATTATATGCTGTTAGTTCTTTATACTTCCTGGTGTCTTCACACTTCACAGTGTTGCTCTTCACGGTGTTGCTCTTCACAGTGTGTCTCTTCACAGTGTTGCTCTTCACGGTGTTTCTCTTCACGGTGTTTCTCTTCACGGTGTTTCTCTTCACGGTGTTGCTCTTCACGGTGTTTCTCTACACGGTGTTTCTCTTCACGGTGTTTCTCTTCACGGTGTTGCTCTTCACGGTGTTTCTCTACACGGTGTTTCTCTTCACGGTGTTGCTCTTCACGGTGTTGCTCTTCACGGTGTTTCTCTTCACGGTGTTTCTCTTCACGGTGTTGCTCTTCACGGTGTTTCTCTTCACGGTGTTTCTCTTCACGGTGTTGCTCTTCACGGTGTTTCTCTTCACGGTGTGTCTCTTCACAGTGTTGCTCTTCACGGTGTTTCTCTTCACGGTGTTTCTCTTCACGGTGTTTCTCTTCACGGTGTTGCTCTTCACGGTGTTTCTCTACACGGTGTTTCTCTTCACGGTGTTGCTCTTCACGGTGTTGCTCTTCACGGTGTTTCTCTTCACGGTGTTTCTCTTCACGGTGTTGCTCTTCACGGTGTTTCTCTTCACGGTGTTTCTCTTCACGGTGTTGCTCTTCACAGTGTTTCTCTTCACGGTGTTGCTCTTCACGGTGTTGCTCTTCACGGTGTTGCTCTTCACAGTGTTGCTCTTCAAGGTGTTGCTCTTCACGGTGTTTCTCTTCACAGTGTTGCTCTTCACGGTGTTGCTCTTCACGGTGTTTCTCTACACGGTGTTGCTCTTCACGGTGTTTCTCTTCACGGTGTTGCTCTTCACGGTGTTGCTCTTCACGGTGTTTCTCTTCACGGTGTTTCTCTTCACGGTGTTGCTCTTCACGGTGTTTCTCTTCACGGTGTTGCTCTTCACGGTGTTTCTCTACACGGTGTTGCTCTTCACGGTGTTGCTCTTCACGGTGTTTCTCTTCACAGTGTTGCTCTTCACGGTGTTGCTCTTCACGGTGTTTCTCTACACGGTGTTGCTCTTCACGGTGTTTCTCTTCACGGTGTTGCTCTTCACGGTGTTTCTCTTCACGGTGTTTCTCTTCACGGTGTTTCTCTTCACGGTGTTGCTCTTCACGGTGTTTCTCTACACGGTGTTTCTCTTCACGGTGTTGCTCTTCACGGTGTTGCTCTTCACGGTGTTTCTCTTCACGGTGTTTCTCTTCACGGTGTTGCTCTTCACGGTGTTTCTCTTCACGGTGTTTCTCTTCACGGTGTTGCTCTTCACAGTGTTTCTCTTCACGGTGTTGCTCTTCACGGTGTTGCTCTTCACGGTGTTGCTCTTCACAGTGTTGCTCTTCAAGGTGTTGCTCTTCACGGTGTTTCTCTTCACAGTGTTGCTCTTCACGGTGTTGCTCTTCACGGTGTTTCTCTACACGGTGTTGCTCTTCACGGTGTTTCTCTTCACGGTGTTGCTCTTCACGGTGTTGCTCTTCACGGTGTTTCTCTTCACGGTGTTTCTCTTCACGGTGTTGCTCTTCACGGTGTTTCTCTTCACGGTGTTGCTCTTCACGGTGTTGCTCTTCACGGTGTTGCTCTTCACGGTGTTTCTCTTCACGGTGTTGCTCTTCACGGTGTTGCTCTTCACGGTGTTTCTCTACACGGTGTTGCTCTTCACGGTGTTTCTCTTCACGGTGTTGCTCTTCACGGTGTTGCTCTTCACGGTGTTTCTCTTCACGGTGTTTCTCTTCACGGTGTTGCTCTTCACGGTGTTTCTCTTCACGGTGTTGCTCTTCACGGTGTTTCTCTTCACAGTGTTGCTCTTCACGGTGTTGCTCTTCACGGTGTTTCTCTACACGGTGTTGCTCTTCACGGTGTTTCTCTTCACGGTGTTGCTCTTCACGGTGTTGCTCTTCACGGTGTTTCTCTTCACGGTGTTTCTCTTCACGGTGTTGCTCTTCACGGTGTTTCTCTTCACGGTGTTGCTCTTCACGGTGTTTCTCTACACGGTGTTGCTCTTCACGGTGTTTCTCTTCACGGTGTTTCTCTTCACGGTGTTTCTCTTCACGGTGTTGCTCTTCACAGTGTTTCTCTTCACGGTGTTGCTCTTCACGGTGTTGCTCTTCACGGTGTTTCTCTTCACGGTGTTTCTCTTCACGGTGTTGCTCTTCACGGTGTTTCTCTTCACGGTGTTGCTCTTCACGGTGTTTCTCTACACGGTGTTGCTCTTCACGGTGTTGCTCTTCACGGTGTTGCTCTTCACGGTGTTGCTCTTCACAGTGTTGCTCTTCACGGTGTTTCTCTTCACGGTGTTACTCTTCACATTGTTGCTCTTCACGGTGTTGGTCTTCACAGTGTTGCTCTTCACGGTGTTGCTCTTCACAGTGTTTCTCTTCACGGTGTTGCTCTTCATGGTGTTGCTCTTCACGGTGTTTCTCTACACGGTGTTGCTCTTCACGGTGTTTCTCTACACGGTGTTTCTCTACACGGTGTTGCTCTTCACGGTGTTGCTCTTCACGGTGTTGCTCTTCACGGTGTTGCTCTTCACAGTGTTTCTCTTCACGGTGTTGCTCTTCACGGTGTTGCTCTTCACGGTGTTGCTCTTCACGGTGTTGCTCTTCACGGTGTTTTTCTTCACGGTGTTGCTCTTCATGGTGTTGCTCTTCACGGTGTTGCTCTTCATGGTGTTGCGCTTGTCTTCTGTCCTCCTCAGTACCAGCTGCTGTGGTGTCCCTTCGGGTTCAGGGTGGCAGCAGCCCCGATGCTTTGTGGGTAAGCTGGACCGGAGGTGGTGGAGAGGTGAGCGGGTACCTGCTGTCCCTCGTCCAATCGGATGGCTCGGTGGAGGCGGAGCAGCGTCTGGGCCCTGAGGCCTCCGAGTTCACCTTCTCGGGTCTGGTTCCTGGACGCCTGTACACCGCCGAGGTGCTGAGCCTGAGCGGAGAGCAGAGGAACCGGGCGTCCAGCAGGGGGCGCACCGGTGAGACGACCACACCCAACCACACCACTGCACACAGCCAGACCATCCATCCTTCACACATCCATCCATCCATCCATCCATCATCCATCATCCATCCATCTGTAAATCCATCATCCATCCATCCATCATCCATTCATCCATCATCCATCCATCATCCATCCATCATCCATCATCCATCATCCATTCATCCATCATCCATCCATCATCCATCCATCCATCTATCATCCATCTATCTATCATCATCCATCCATCATCCACCCATCCATCCATCATCCATCCCATCCAGCCATCATCCATCCATCCATCATCCATCCATCATCCATCATCCATCATACATCATCCATCCATCCACCCATCATCCATCCATACATCATCCATCATCCATCCATCCATCCATCATCATCCATCCATCCATCTTCCATCCATCCATTCATTATCATCCATCCATCCATCATCCATCCATCCATCCATCCATCCATCCATCCATACATCTTCCATCCATCCATCATCCATCCATACATCATCCATCCATCCACCCATCATCCATCCATCATCCATCCACCCATCATCCATCCATCCATCATCCATCCATTCATCCATCCATCATCCATCCATCCATCCATCATCCATCATCCATCATCCATCCATCCATCCATCCATCCACCCATCATCCATCCATCCATCCATCCATCATCCATACATACATCATCTATCCATCATCCATCCATACATCATACATCATCAATCATCCATCCATCCATCCATCCATCCATCCATCCATCTATTCATCCATCCATCCATCATCCATCCATCCATCCATCCATCCATCCATCCATCCATCCATCCATCAATTATGCATCCATCCATCAACCATCCATTATGCATCCATCCATTCATCCATCCATCATGTGTCCACTTTAAAGCGATACTTCAACATTTTGGCAAATTGGCCCATTTAGCACAACTCCTCAGTCATTAGAACAGCAGACTGACTGTTTCTGTGAGGCGAGCTGTTGTTTATCCAGAGGTGAGTCGGGGAAGGTTTTCGGGACGGACACAATGGACGTGGGCGGTATTTTTGGTTCCCCTCGTCAAACTCATCAAATACACAATCCAACAACCCCAAAACACTTTGGTGGACACGTTATAATCCACACATTCGCTATGCTGTGAAATATTAATGCAAAATTACCAGATTGAGTTGTTTCTGCGAAGATTGCTAAAACGGAACTACTTACTAAACATGGCGTCTGGGCGTAGTGATTTCAAAAGAGAAAGTAGTTCCCAGTATTTTCTTCAGTGTCGTAACGCTACAATATTATTTGTTGGTGTTCCACAGCGTAGTGAATGTGTGGATTGTAACATAAGGACCAAGGGACTAAGGAATTGTGCTAAATGGACCAATTTGCCAAAATGTAGAAGTATCTCTTTAACTCCTCACCTTGGGAGATTTTCACCATAGATATCATATAAGAACACTAGATGGTTCATGCTCACTGAAACCCAATGGGGACTAACGTCGTCACATGGCAGCCATCTTGGAACAGAGCCACTCACTCACTCATCACATTGATGTCAATGGATCGTCAACTCTGAAATAGCTATAGATTGCTCAATTTTCAATCGATTTTCAAAGGACTTGGTTTGTTACGAACGTCAGACATGTAGATATTTAACTGCATGCAAAACAAAAAGTTGTGATTTTAACATTTAGTCTGCATCATAGCAACGTAACGTTAGTAATAAATCAAACCGTCTGTAAATCCGTCAAGAATTCAATGGTATTTTAGTGTAACTCACTCACCTTCAATTAGATTACCCAGAGCGCACCAGAGAGGTCCACTGTCCTAAGATGGCCGCCAGCGAACCACGTTGTTGACTCCGCCTTAAGGCATCTAGTTCTTGTATGATATCTACGGTTTTCACACCCACCTAAAACATCTCTGCCCGGAAACAGGAAACGGCTCTACAACTGTTACACTTCACAGCTAACAGCCACACAACTGGACAGAACCAAACACAAAGTACACAACTGTACACTGACACAACGATGTACCTCAATGCTCCTCAGCGCCCCGCCCCCCCACCGCCTTCCTGTTCAGGGGAGTCACCAACACGTCCCTGGAGGTCTCGTGGAGCGGCCCGCTGGACTCGGACTATGACGACTTTCGACTACGGTGGACCCCCGAGGACCAGCTGTCTGTCATCAACCCGTACCACAGCCGCACGGCGGGCAGCCGCATCCTGACGGGCCTGTTCCCCGGACGCCGCTACACCTTCAGCCTGTGCACCGTCAGCGGCGCCACGGAGCCTGGGACCAGTCCCAGCTTCAGCACGGCCATACACAGCAGCATCCGCACCAGTAGGTGGCAGCACACTGCAAGGCGGGTTGGTTCAGTGACATGTTGAGGTGTTCTCTGTCCACGCTTGTGCACTCTCCGCCGTTCGCATTCGCCTCTCCTGACATGAGGCGTCTCCATCAAGAGGGTGGACGGGGGGGGGGGGGGGGGGGGGGTGCCGCCATGTTGGTGTCCCCTGTTCTGGACAGAGCTTTCAGCCAACCTGGACTGGTTCTGTGTGTCTGCTGTGTAGGTGGCGGTTGCGTTTCCTTCTTACAGACTGTAGAAGGCCGATGCAGGCAAGGCAGTGGACGACTGTAGAAGAGCGATGCAGGCAAGGCAGTGGACGACTGTAGAAGACCGATGCAGGCAAAGCGGAGGACAACTGTAGAAGACCGATGCAGGCAAGGCGGAGGACGACTGTAGAAGAGTGATGCAGGCAAGGCGGAGGACAACTGTAGAAGAGCGATGCAGGCAAGGCGGAGGACGACTGTAGAAGACTGATGCAGGCAAGGCGGAGGACAACTGTAGAAGACCGATGCAGGCAAGGCGGAGGACGACTGTAGAAGTCCGATGCAGGCAAGGCAATGGACGACTGTAGAAGACCGATGCAGGCAAGGCGGAGGACAACTGTAGAAGTCCGATGCAGGCAAGGCGGAGGATGACTGTAGAAGAGCGATGCAGGCAAGGCGGAGGACAACTGTAGAAGAGCGATGCAGGCAAGGCGGAGGACGACTGTAGAAGACCGATGCAGGCAAGGTGGAGGACGACTGTAGAAGACTGATGCAGGCAAGGTGGTGGACGACTGTAGAAGAGTGATGCAGGCAAGGCGGAGGACGACTGTAGAAGACTGATGCAGGCAAGGCGGAGGACGACTGTAGAAGTCCGATTCAGGCAAGGCGGAGGACGACTGTAGAAGTCCGATGCAGGCAAGGCGGAGGACAACTGTAGAAGAGCGATGCAGGCAAGGCGGAGGACAACTGTAGAAGACTGATGCAGGCAAGGCGGAGGACGACTGTAGAAGTCCGATGCAGGCAAGGCGGAGGACGACTGTAGAAGAGCGATGCAGGCAAGGCGGAGGATGACTGTAGAAGACTGATGCAGGCAAGGTGGAGGACGACTGTAGAAGACTGATGCAGGCAAGGCGGAGGACGACTGTAGAAGTCCGATGCAGGCAAGGCGGAGGACAACTGTAGAAGAGCGATGCAGGCAAGGCGGAGGACAACTGTAGAAGACTGATGCAGGCAAGGTGGTGGACGACTGTAGAAGACCGATGCAGGCAAGGCGGAGGACAACTGTAGAAGACCGATGCAGGCAAGGCGGAGGACGACTGTAGAAGTCCGATGTAGGCAAGGCGGAGGACGACGGTAGAAGAGCGATGCAGGCAAGGCGGAGGACGACTGTAGAAGACCGATGCAGGCAAGGCGGAGGACGACTGTAGAAGACCGATGCAAGCAAGGTGGTGGACGACTGTAGGAGACCGATGCAGGCAAGGCGGAGGACAACTGTAGAAGACTGATGCAGGCAAGGCGGAGGACGACTGTAGAAGTCCGATGCAGGCAAGGCGGAGGACAACTGTAGAAGAGCGATGCAGGCAAGGCGGAGGACAACTGTAGAAGACTGATGCAGGCAAGGTGGTGGACGACTGTAGAAGACCGATGCAGGCAAGGCGGAGGACAACTGTAGAAGACCGATGCAGGCAAGGCGGAGGACGACTGTAGAAGTCCGATGTAGGCAAGGCGGAGGACGACGGTAGAAGAGCGATGCAGGCAAGGCGGAGGACGACTGTAGAAGACCGATGCAGGCAAGGCGGAGGACGACTGTAGAAGACCGATGCAAGCAAGGTGGTGGACGACTGTAGGAGACCGATGCAGGCAAGGCGGAGGACGACTGTAGAAGAGTGATGCAGGCAAGGCGGAGGACGACTGTAGAAGACTGATGCAGGCAAGGCGGTGGACGACTGTAGAAGACCGATGCAGGCAAGGCGGAGGACAACTGTAGAAGACCGATGCAGGCAAGGCGGAGGACGACTGTAGAAGAGCGATGCAGGCAAGGCGGAGGACGACTGTAGAAGACTGATGCAGGCAAGGCGGAGGACGACTGTAGAAGAGTGATGCAGGCAAGGCGGAGGACGACTGTAGAAGACCAATGCAGGCAAGGCGGAGGACAACTGTAGAAGAGTGATGCAGGCAAGGCGGAGGACGACTGTAGAAGACTGATGCAGGCAAGGCGGAGGACGACTGTAGAAGACCGATGCAGGCAAGGTGGAGGACGACTGTAGAAGACCGATGCAGGCAAGGCGAAGGACGACTATAGAAGAGCGATGCAGGCAAGGTGGAGGACAACTGTAGAAGACTGATGCAGGCAAGGTGGTGGACGACTGTAGAAGACCAATGCAGGCAGTGGACGACTGTAGAAGACCGATGCAGGCAAGGTGGAGGACGACTGTAGAAGACCGTTGCAGGCAAGGCGGAGGACGACTGTAGAAGAGCGATGCAGGCAAAGCGGAGGACGACTGTAGAAGACCGATGCAGGCAAGGCGGAGGATGACTGTAGAAGACTGATGCAGGCAAGGCGGAGGACGACTGTAGAAGTCCGATGTAGGCAAGGCGGAGGACGACTGTAGAAGAGCGATGCAGGCAAGGCGGAGGACGACTGTAGAAGACCGATGCAGACAAGGCGGAGGACGACTGTAGAAGACTGATGCAGGCAAGGCGGTGGACGACTGTAGAACACCGATGCAGACAAGGCGGAGGACGACTGTAGAAGACTGATGCAGGCAAGGCGGTGGACGACTGTAGAACACCGATGCAGGCAAGGCGGAGGACAACAGTAGAAGACCGATGCAGGCAAGGCGGAGGACGACTGGAGAAGACCGATGCAGGCAAGGTGGTGGACGACTGGAGAAGACTGATGCAGGCAAGGCGGAGGACAACTGTAGAAGACCGATGCGGGCAAGGCGGAGGACAACTGTAGAAGAGTGATGCAGGCAAGGCGGAGGACGACTGTAGAAGACTGATGCAGGCAAGGCGGAGGACGACGGTAGAAGTCCGATGCAGGCAAGGCGGAGGACGACTGTAGAAGAGCGATGCAGGCAAGGCGGAGGACGACTGTAGAAGACCGATGCAGGCAAGGTGGAGGACGACTGTAGAAGACCGATGCAGGCAAGGCGAAGGACAACTATAGAAGAGCGATGCAGGCAAGGTGGAGGACAACTGTAGAAGACTGATGCAGGCAAGGTGGTGGACGACTGTAGAAGACCGATGCAGGCAAGGCGGAGGACAACTGTAGAAGACCGATGCAGGCAAGGCGGAGGACGACTGTAGAAGTCCGATGTA
This sequence comes from Salarias fasciatus, assembly GCF_902148845.1. Classification (NCBI taxonomy): domain Eukaryota; kingdom Metazoa; phylum Chordata; class Actinopteri; order Blenniiformes; family Blenniidae; genus Salarias; species Salarias fasciatus. The sequence goes on from NC_043751.1 coordinate 33,315,784, forward strand.
GGCAAGGCGGAGGACGACGGTAGAAGAGCGATGCAGGCAAGGCGGAGGACGACTGTAGAAGACCGATGCAGGCAAGGCGGAGGACGACTGTAGAAGACCGATGCAAGCAAGGTGGTGGACGACTGTAGGAGACCGATGCAGGCAAGGCGGAGGACAACTGTAGAAGAGTGATGCAGGCAAGGCGGAGGACGACTGTAGAAGACTGATGCAGGCAAGGCGGTGGACGACTGTAGAAGACCGATGCAGGCAAGGCGGAGGACGACTGTAGAAGACCGATGCAAGCAAGGTGGTGGACGACTGTAGGAGACCGATGCAGGCAAGGCGGAGGACAACTGTAGAAGAGTGATGCAGGCAAGGCGGAGGACGACTGTAGAAGACTGATGCAGGCAAGGCGGTGGACGACTGTAGAAGACCGATGCAGGCAAGGCGGAGGACGACTGTAGAAGGACCGATGCAGGCAAGGTGGAGGACGACTGTAGAAGACCGATGCAGGCAAGGCGAAGGACAACTATAGAAGAGCGATGCAGGCAAGGTGGAGGACAACTGTAGAAGACTGATGCAGGCAAGGTGGTGGACGACTGTAGAAGACCAATGCAGGCAGTGGACGGACTGTAGAAGACCGATGCAGGCAAGGTGGAGGACGACTGCAGAAGACCGATGCAGGCAAGGCGGAGGACGACTGTAGAAGAGCGATGCAGGCAAAGCGGAGGACGACTGTAGAAGACCGATGCAGGCAAAGCGGGAGGACGACTGTAGAAGGCCGATGCAGTCAAGGCGGAGGACGACTGTCGAAGACCGATGCAGGCAAAGCGGAGGACGACTGTAGAAGACCGATGCAGACAAGGCAGTGGACGACTGTAGAAGGCCGATGCAGACAAGGCAGTGGATGACTGTAGAAGACCAATGCAGGCAGTGGACGACTGTAGAAGACGATGCAGGTGGTGGACGACTGTAGAAGGCCGATGCAGACAAGGCAGTGGATGACTGTAGAAGACCAATGCAGGCAGTGGATGACTGTAGAAGACCGATGCAGGTGGTGGACGACTGTAGAAGTCCGATGCAGGCAAGGCGGAGGACAACTGTAGAAGAGCGATGCAGGCCAGGCGGAGGATGACTGTAGAAGACTGATGCAGGCAAGGTGGTGGACGACTGTCGAAGACCGATGCAGGCAAGGCGGAGGACAACTGTAGAAGACTGATGCAGGCAAGGTGGTGGACGACTGTCGAAGACCGATGCAGGCAAGGCGGAGGACAACTGTAGAAGAGCGATGCAGGCAAGGCGGAGGACGACTGTAGAAGACCGATGCAGGCAAGGCGGAGGACGACTGTAGAAGACCGATGCAGGCAAGGCGGAGGACGACTGTAGAAGACCGATGCAGGCAAGGCGGAGGACGACTGTAGAAGACTGATGCAGGCAAGGTGGTGGACGACTGTAGAAGACCGATGCAGGCAAGGCGGAGGACAACTGTATAAGAGCGATGCAGGCAAGGTGGAGGACGACTGTAGAAGACCGATGCAGGCAAGGCGGAGGACGACTGTAGAAGAGCGATGCAGGCAAGGCGGAGGACGACTGTAGAAGACTGATGCAGGCAAGGCGGAGGACGACTGTAGAAGACTGATGCAGGCAAGGCGGAGGACGACTGTAGAAGACCGATGCAGGCAAGGCGGAGGACGACTGTAGAAGACCGATGCAGGCAAGGCGGAGGACGACTGTAGAAGACCGATGCAGGCAAGGCGGAGGACGACTGTCGAAGAGCGATGCAGGCAAGGCGTAGGACGACTGTAGAAGACTGATGCAGGCAGTGGACGACTGTAGAAGACCGATGCAGGCAAGGCGGAGGACGACTGTAGAAGACCGATGCAGGCAAGGCGGAGGACGACTGTAGAAGAGCGATGCAGGCAAAGCGGAGGACGACTGTAGAAGACCGATGCAGGCAAGGCGGAGGACGACTGTAGAAGGCCGATGCAGTCAAGGCGGAGGACGACTGTCGAAGACCGATGCAGGCAAAGCGGAGGACGACTGTAGAAGACCGATGCAGACAAGGCAGTGGACGACTGTAGAAGGCCGATGCAGACAAGGCAATGGATGACTGTAGAAGACCAATGCAGGCAGTGGACGACTGTAGAAGACCGATGCAGGTGGTGGACGACTGTAGAAGGCCGATGCAGACAAGGCAGTGGATGACTGTAGAAGACCAATGCAGGCAGTGGATGACTGTAGAAGACCGATGCAGGTGGTGGACGACTGTAGAAGTCCGATGCAGGCAAGGCGGAGGACAACTGTAGAAAGAGCGATGCAGGCCAGGCGGAGGATGACTGTAGAAGACTGATGCAGGCAAGGTGGTGGACGACTGTCGAAGACCGATGCAGGCAAGGCGGAGGACAACTGTAGAAGACTGATGCAGGCAAGGTGGTGGACGACTGTCGAAGACCGATGCAGGCAAGGCGGAGGACAACTGTAGAAGAGCGATGCAGGACAAGGCGGAGGACGACTGTAGAAGACCGATGCAGGCAGGCGGGAGGACGACTGTAGAAGAGCGATGCAGGCAAGGCGGAGGACGACTGTAGAAGACAGATGCAGGCAAGGCGGAGGACGACTGTAGAAGACTGATGCAGGCAAGGTGGTGGACGACTGTAGAAGACCGATGCAGGCAAGGCGGAGGACGACTGTATAAGAGCGATGCAGGCAAGGTGGAGGACGACTGTAGAAGACCGATGCAGGCCAAGGCGGAGGACGACTGTAGAAGAGCGATGCAGGCAAGGCGTAGGACGACTGTAGAAGACAGATGCAGGCAAGGCGGAGGACGACTGTAGAAGACTGATGCAGGCAAGGCGGAGGACGACTGTAGAAGACCGATGCAGGCAAGGCGGAGGACGACTGTAGAAGACCGATGCAGGCAAGGCGGAGGACGACTGTAGAAGAGCGATGCAGGCAAGGCGGAGGACGACTGTCGAAGAGCGATGCAGGCAAGGCGTAGGACGACTGTAGAAGACTGATGCAGGCAAGGCGGAGGACGACTGTAGAAGACTGATGCAGGCAAGGCGGAGGACGGACTGTAGAAGACCGATGCAGGCAAGGCGGAGGACGACTGTAGAAGACTGATGCAGGCAAGGCGGAGGACGACTGTAGAAGTCCGAATGCAGGCAAGGTGGAGGACGACTGTCGAAGAGCGATGCAGGCAAGGCGGAGGACGACTGTAGAAGACCGATGCAGGCAAGGCGGAGGACGACTGTAGAAGACCGATGCAGGCAAAGCGGAGGACGACTGTAGAAGACCGATGCAGGCAAGGCGGAGGACGACTGTAGAAGACCGATGCAGGCAAGGCGGAGGACGACTGTAGAAGACTGATGCAGGCAAGGCGGAGGACGACTGTAGAAGAGTGATGCAGGCAAGGCGGAGGACGACTGTAGAAGACCGATGCAGGCAAGGCGGAGGACGACTGTAGAAGACCGATGCAGGCAAGGCGGAGGACGACTGTAGAAGACCGATGCAGGCAAGGTGGAGGACGACTGTAGAAGACCGATGCAGGCAAGGCGAAGGACAACTATAGAAGAGCGATGCAGGCAAGGTGGAGGACAACTGTAGAAGACTGATGCAGGCAAGGTGGTGGACGACTGTAGAAGACCAATGCAGGCAGTGGACGACTGTAGAAGGACCGATGCAGGGCAAGGTGGAGGACGACTGTAGAAGACCGTTGCAGGCAAGGCGGAGGACGACTGTAGAAGAGCGATGCAGGCAAAGCGGAGGACGACTGTAGAAGACCGATGCAGGCAAGGTGGAGGACGACTGTAGAAGACTGATGCAGGCAAGGTGGTGGACGACTGTAGAAGAGTGATGCAGGCAAGGTGGTGGACGACTGTAGAAGTCCGATGCAGGCAAGGCGGAGGACAACTGTAGAAGAGCGATGCAGGCAAGGCGGAGGACAACTGTAGAAGACTGATGCAGGCAAGGTGGTGGACGACTGTAGAAGACCGATGCAGGCAAGGCGGAGGACGACTGTAGAAGAGCGATGCAGGCAAGGCGGAGGACAACTGTAGAAGACTGATGCAGGCAAGGTGGTGGATGACTGTAGAAGACCGATGCAGGCAAGGCGGAGGACGACTGTAGAAGAGCGATTGCAGGCAAGGCGGAGGACGACTGTAGAAGTCCGATGCAGGCAAGGCGGAGGACGACTGTAGAAGTCCGATGCAGGCAAGGCGGAGGACGACTGTCGAAGAGCGATGCAGGCAAGGCGTAGGACGACTGTAGAAGACTGATGCAGGCAATGCGGAGGACGACTGTAGAAGACTGATGCAGGCAAGGCGGAGGACGACTGTAGAAGACCGATGCAGGCAAGGCGGAGGACGACTGTAGAAGACTGATGCAGGCAAGGCGGAGGACGACTGTAGAAGTCCGATGCAGGCAAGGCGGAGGACGACTGTAGAAGAGCGATGCAGGCAAGGCGGAGGACGACTGTAGAAGACCGATTGCAGGCAAGGTGGAGGACGACTGTAGAAGACCGATGCAGGCAAAGCGGAGGACGACTGCAGAGACCGATGCAGGCAAGGTGGAGGACGACTGTAGAAGAGCGATGCAGGCAAGGCGGAGGACGACTGTAGAAGAGTGATGCAGGCAAGGCGGAGGACGACTGTAGAAGACCAATGCAGGCAAGGCGGAGGACGACTGTAGAAGACTGATGCAGGCAAGGCGGAGGACGACTGTAGAAGACCGATGCAGGCAAGGTGGAGGACGACTGTAGAAGACCGATGCAGGCAAGGCGAAGGACAACTATAGAAGAGCGATGCAGGCAAGGTGGAGGACAACTGTAGAAGACTGATGCAGGCAAGGTGGTGGACGACTGTAGAAGACCAATGCAGGCAGTGGACGACTGTAGAAGACCGATGCAGGCAAGGTGGAGGACGACTGTAGAAGACCGTTGCAGGCAAGGCGGAGGACGACTGTAGAAGAGCGATGCAGGCAAGGCGGAGGACGACTGTAGAAGACCGATGCAGGCAAGGTGGAGGACGACTGTAGAAGACTGATGCAGGCAAGGTGGTGGACGACTGTAGAAGAGTGATGCAGGCAAGGTGGTGGACGACTGTAGAAGTCCGATGCAGGCAAGGCGGAGGACAACTGTAGAAGAGCGATGCAGGCAAGGCGGAGGACAACTGTAGAAGACTGATGCAGGCAAGGTGGTGGACGACTGTAGAAGACCGATGCAGGCAAGGCGGAGGACGACTGTAGAAGAGCGATGCAGGCAAGGCGGAGGGACAACTGTAGAAGACTGATGCAGGCAAGGTGGTGGATGACTGTAGAAGACCGATGCAGGCAAGGCGGGAGGACGACTGTAGAAGAGCGATGCAGGCAAGGCGGAGGACGACTGTAGAAGTCCGATGCAGGCAAGGCGGAGGACGACTGTCGAAGAGCGATGCAGGCAAGGCGGAGGACGACTGTAGAAGACCGATGCAGGCAAGGTGGAGGACGACTGTAGAAGACCGATGCAGGCAAAGCGGAGGACGACTGCAGAAGACCGATGCAGGCAAGGTGGAGGACGACTGTAGAAGAGCGATGCAGGCAAGGCGGGAGGACGACTGTAGAAGACTGATGCAGGCAAGGCGGAGGACGACTGTAGAAGAGTGATGCAGGCAAGGCGGAGGACGACTGTAGAAGACCAATGCAGGCAAGGCGGGGAGGACGACTGTAGAAGACTGATGCAGGCAAGGCGGAGGACGACTGTAGAAGACGATGCAGCAAGGTGGAGGACGACTGTAGAAGACGATGCAGGCAAGGCGGAAGGACACACTATAGAAGACCGATGCAGGCAAGGTGGAGGACAACTGTAGAGACTGATGCAGGCAAGGTGGGGACGCTGTAGAGGACCAATGCAGGGCAGTAGGACGACTGTAGCGACCGATGCAGGCAAGGTGGAGGACGACTGTAGAAGAAGTTGCAGGCAAGGCGGAGGACGACTGTAGAAGAGCGATGCAGGCAGGGGGACGACTGTAGAAGACGATGCAGGCAAGGGAGGACGACTGTAGAAGATGATGCAGGCAAGGGGTGGGACGACTGTAGAAGAGTGATGCAGGCAAGGTGGTGGGATGTCGAGGTACGATGCAGGCAAGGCGGAGGACAA
>NC_043751.1:33322395-33379828 GCF_902148845.1 Salarias fasciatus
ATGCAGGCAAGGCAGTGGACGACTGTAGAAGAGCGATGCAGGGCAAGGCAGTGGGACGACTGTAGAAGGACCGATGCAGGCAAAGCGGAGGAGGAAACCTGTAGAAGACCGATGCAGAAAAGGCGGGGAGGACGACTGTAGAAGAGTGATGAGGCAAGGCGGAGGACAACTGTAGAAGAGCGATGCAGGCAAGGCGGAGGACGACTGTAGAAGACTGATGCAGGCAAGGCGGAGGACAAACTGTAGAATGGACCGATGGCAGGCAAGGCGGGAGGACGACTGTAGAAGTCCGATGCAGGCAAGGCAATGGACGGACTGTAGAAGACCGATGCAGGCAAGGCGGAGGACAACTGTAGAAGTCCGATGCAGGCAAGGCGGAGGATGACTGTAGAAGAGCGATGCAGGCAAGGCGGAGGACAACTGTAGAAGAGCGATGCAGGCAAGGGCGGAGGACGACTGTAGAAGACCGATGCAGGCAAGGTTGGAGGACGACTGTAGAAGACTGATGCAGGCAAGGTGGTGGACGAATGTAGAAGAGTGATGCAGGCAAGGCGGAGGACGACTGTAGAAGACTGATGCAGGCAAGGCGGAGGACGACTGTAGAAGTCCGATTCAGGCAAGGCGGAGGACGACGGTAGAAGTTCCGATGCAGGCAAGGCGGAGGACAACTGTAGAAGAGCGATGCAGGCAGGCGGAGGACAACTGTAGAAGACTGATGCAGGCAAGGCGGAGGACGGACTGTAGAAGTCCGATGCAGGCAAGGCGGAGGACGACTGTAGAAGAGCGATGCAGGCAAGGCGGAGGAGGACTGTAGAAGACTGTGCAGGCAAGGTGGAGGACGACTGGAGAAGACGATGCAGGCAAGGCGGAGGACGCGTTAGAAGTCCGATGCAGGCAAGGCGGAGGACGACTGTAGAAGAGCGATGCAGGCAAGGCGGAGGACAACTGTAGAAGACTGAGGCAGGCAAGGGGGTGGACGACTGTAGAAGACGATGCAGGCAAGGCCGGAGGACAACTGTAGAAAGACCGATGCAGGCAAGGCGAGAGGACAGACTGTAGAAGTCAGATGTAGGCAAGGCGGAGGACGACGGTAGAAGACGATGCCGGCAAGGCGGAGGACGACTGTAGAAGACCGATGCAGGCAAGGCGGAGGACGACTGTAGAAGACCGATGCAAGCAAGGTCGGTGGACGACTGTAGGAGACCGATGCAGGCAAGGCGGAGGACAACTGTAGAAGACTGATGCAGGCAAGGCGGAGGACGACTGTAGAAGTCCGATGCAGGCAAGGCGGAGGACAACTGTAGAAGAGCGATGCAGGCAAGGCGGAGGACAACTGTAGAAGATGATGCAGGCAAGGTGGTGGACGGACTGTAGAAGACCGATGCAGGCAAGGCGGAGGACAACTGTAGAAGACCGATGCAGGCAAGGCGGAGGACGACTGTAGAAGTCCGATGTAAGGCAAGGCGGAGGACGACGGTAGAAGAGCGATGCAGGCAAGGCGGAGGACGACTGTAGAAGGACCGATGCAGGCAAGGCGGAGGACGACTGTAGAAGACCGATGCAAGCAAGGTGGTGGACGACTGTAGGAGACCGATGCAGGCAAGGGCGGAGGAACGACTGTAGAAGAGTGATGCAGGCAAGGCGGAGGACGACTGTAGAAGACTGATGCAGCAAGGCGGTGGACGACTGTAGAAGACCGATGCAGGCAAGGCGGAGGACAACTGTAGAAGACCGATGCAGGCAAGCGGAGGACGACTGTAGAAGAGCGATGCAGGCAAGGCGGAGGACGACTGTAGAAGACTGATGCAGGCAAGGCGGAGGACGGACTGTAGAAGAGTGATGCAGGCAAGGCGGGAGGACGACTGTAGAAGACCAATGCAGGCAAGGCGGAGGACAACTGTAGAAGAGTGATGCAGGCAAGGTGGAGGACGACTGTAGAAGACTGATGCAGGCAAGGCGGAGGACGACTGTAGAAGACCGATGCAGGCAAGGTGGAGGACGACTGTAGAAGACCGATGCAGGCAAGGCGAAGGACGACTATAGAAGAGCGATGCAGGCAAGGTGGAGGACAACTGTAGAAGACTGATGCAGGCAAGGTGGTGGACGACTGTAGAAGACCAATGCAGGCAGTGGACGACTGTAGAAGACCGATGCAGGCAAGGTGGAGGACGACTGTAGCAAGACCGTTGCAGGCAAGGCGGAGGACGACTGTAGAAGAGCGATGCAGGCAAAGCGGAGGACGACTGTAGAAGACCGATGCAGGCAAGGTGGAGGACGACTGTAGAAGACTGATGCAGGCAAGGCGGAGGACGACTGTAGAAGTCCGATGTAGGCAAGGCGGAGGACGACTGTAGAAGAGCGATGCAGGCAAGGCGGAGGACGACTGTAGAAGACCGATGCAGACAAGGCGGAGGACGACTGTAGAAGACTGATGCAGGCAAGGCGGTGGACGACTGTAGAACACCGATGCAGACAAGGCGGAGGACGACTGTAGAAGACTGATGCAGGCAAGGCGGTGGACGACTGTAGAACACCGATGCAGGCAAGGCGGAGGACAACAGTAGAAGACCGATGCAGGCAAGGCGGAGGACGACTGGAGAAGACCGATGCAGGCAAGGTGGTGGACGACTGGAGAAGACTGATGCAGGCAAGGCGGAGGACAACTGTAGAAGACCGATGCGGGCAAGGCGGAGGACAACTGTAGAAGAGTGATGCAGGCAAGGCGTGAGGACGACTGTAGAAGACTGATGCAGGCAAGGCGGAGGACGACGGTTAGAAGTCCGATGCAGGCAAGGCGGAGGACGACTGTAGAAGAGCGATGCAGGCAAGGCGGAGGACGACTGTAGAAGACCGATGCAGGCAAGGTGGAGGACGACTGTAGAAGACCGATGCAGGCAAGGCGAAGGACAACTATAGAAGAGCGATGCAGGCAAGGTGGAGGACAACTGTAGAAGACTGATGGCAGGCAAGGTGGTGGACGACTGTAGAAGACCGATGCAGGCAAGGCGGAGGGACAACTGTAGAAGGACCGATGCAGGCAAGGCGGAGGACGACTGTAGAAGTCCGATGTAGGCCAAGGCGGAGGACGACGGTAGAAGAGCGATGCAGGCAAGGCGGAGGACGACTGTAGAAGACCGATGCAGGCAAGGCGGAGGACGACTGTAGAAGACCGATGCAAGCAAGGTGGTGGACGACTGTAGGAGACCGATGCAGGCAAGGCGGAGGACAACTGTAGAAGAGTGATGCAGGCAAGGCGGAGGACGACTGTAGAAGACTGATGCAGGCAAGGCGGTGGACGACTGTAGAAGACCGATGCAGGCAAGGCGGAGGACGACTGTAGAAGACCGATGCAAGCAAGGTGGTGGACGACTGTAGGAGACCGATGCAGGCAAGGCGGAGGACAACTGTAGAAGAGTGATGCAGGCAAGGCGGAGGACGACTGTAGAAGACTGATGCAGGCAAGGCGGTGGACGACTGTAGAAGACCGATGCAGGCAAGGCGGAGGACGACTGTAGAAGACCGATGCAGGCAAGGTGGAGGACGACTGTAGAAGACCGATGCAGGCAAGGCGAAGGACAACTATAGAAGAGCGATGCAGGCAAGGTGGAGGACAACTGTAGAAGACTGATGCAGGCAAGGTGGTGGACGACTGTAGAAGACCAATGCAGGCAGTGGACGACTGTAGAAGACCGATGCAGGCAAGGTGGAGGACGACTGCAGAAGACCGATGCAGGCAAGGCGGAGGACGACTGTAGAAGAGCGATGCAGGCAAAGCGGAGGACGACTGTAGAAGACCGATGCAGGCAAAGCGGAGGACGACTGTAGAAGGCCGATGCAGTCAAGGCGGAGGACGACTGTCGAAGACCGATGCAGGCAAAGCGGAGGACGACTGTAGAAGACCGATGCAGACAAGGCAGTGGACGACTGTAGAAGGCCGATGCAGACAAGGCAATGGATGACTGTAGAAGACCAATGCAGGCAGTGGACGACTGTAGAAGACCGATGCAGGTGGTGGACGACTGTAGAAGGCCGATGCAGACAAGGCAGTGGATGACTGTAGAAGACCAATGCAGGCAGTGGATGACTGTAGAAGACCGATGCAGGTGGTGGACGACTGTAGAAGTCCGATGCAGGCAAGGCGGAGGACAACTGTAGAAGAGCGATGCAGGCCAGGCGGAGGATGACTGTAGAAGACTGATGCAGGCAAGGTGGTGGACGACTGTCGAAGACCGATGCAGGCAAGGCGGAGGACAACTGTAGAAGACTGATGCAGGCAAGGTGGTGGACGACTGTCGAAGACCGATGCAGGCAAGGCGGAGGACAACTGTAGAAGAGCGATGCAGGCAAGGCGGAGGACGACTGTAGAAGACCGATGCAGGCAAGGCGGAGGACGACTGTAGAAGAGCGATGCAGGCAAGGCGGAGGACGACTGTAGAAGACCGATGCAGGCAAGGCGGAGGACGACTGTAGAAGACTGATGCAGGCAAGGTGGTGGACGACTGTAGAAGACCGATGCAGGCAAGGCGGAGGACAACTGTATAAGAGCGATGCAGGCAAGGTGGAGGACGACTGTAGAAGACCGATGCAGGCAAGGCGGAGGACGACTGTAGAAGAGCGATGCAGGCAAGGCGTAGGACGACTGTAGAAGACCGATGCAGGCAAGGCGGAGGACGACTGTAGAAGACCGATGCAGGCAAGGCGGAGGACGACTGTAGAAGACCGATGCAGGCAAGGCGGAGGACGACTGTAGAAGACTGATGCAGGCAAGGCGGAGGACGACTGTAGAAGACCGATGCAGGCAAGGCGGAGGACGACTGTCGAAGAGCGATGCAGGCAAGGCGTAGGACGACTGTAGAAGACTGATGCAGGCAGTGGACGACTGTAGAAGACCGATGCAGGCAAGGTGGAGGACGACTGCAGAAGACCGATGCAGGCAAGGCGGAGGACGACTGTAGAAGACCGATGCAGGCAAAGCGGAGGACGACTGTAGAAGACCGATGCAGGCAAAGCGGAGGACGACTGTAGAAGACCGATGCAGTCAAGGTGGAGGACGACTGTCGAAGACCGATGCAGGCAAAGCGGAGGACGACTGTAGAAGACCGATGCAGACAAGGCAGTGGACGACTGTAGAAGGCCGATGCAGACAAGGCAATGGATGACTGTAGAAGACCAATGCAGGCAGTGGACGACTGTAGAAGACCGATGCAGGTGGTGGACGACTGTAGAAGGCCGATGCAGACAAGGCAGTGGATGACTGTAGAAGACCAATGCAGGCAGTGGATGACTGTAGAAGACCGATGCAGGTGGTGGACGACTGTAGAAGTCCGATGCAGGCAAGGCGGAGGACAACTGTAGAAGAGCGATGCAGGCCAGGCGGAGGATGACTGTAGAAGACTGATGCAGGCAAGGTGGTGGACGACTGTCGAAGACCGATGCAGGCAAGGCGGAGGACAACTGTAGAAGACTGATGCAGGCAAGGTGGTGGACGACTGTAGAAGACCGATGCAGGCAAGGCGGAGGACGACTGTAGAAGAGCGATGCAGGCAAGGCGGAGGACGACTGTAGAAGACCGATGCAGGCAAGGCGGAGGACGACTGTAGAAGAGCGATGCAGGCAAGGCGGAGGACGACTGTAGAAGACAGATGCAGGCAAGGCGGAGGACGACTGTAGAAGACTGATGCAGGCAAGGTGGTGGACGACTGTAGAAGACCGATGCAGGCAAGGCGGAGGACAACTGTATAAGAGCGATGCAGGCAAGGTGGAGGACGACTGTAGAAGACCGATGCAGGCAAGGCGGAGGACGACTGTAGAAGAGCGATGCAGGCAAGGCGTAGGACGACTGTAGAAGACAGATGCAGGCAAGGCGGAGGACGACTGTAGAAGACTGATGCAGGCAAGGCGGAGGACGACTGTAGAAGACCGATGCAGGCAAGGCGGAGGACGACTGTAGAAGACTGATGCAGGCAAGGCGGAGGACGACTGTAGAAGTCCGATGCAGGCAAGGCGGAGGACGACTGTCGAAGAGCGATGCAGGCAAGGCGTAGGACGACTGTAGAAGACTGATGCAGGCAAGGCGGAGGACGACTGTAGAAGACTGATGCAGGCAAGGCGGAGGACGACTGTAGAAGACCGATGCAGGCAAGGCGGAGGACGACTGTAGAAGACTGATGCAGGCAAGGCGGAGGACGACTGTAGAAGTCCGATGCAGGCAAGGTGGAGGACGACTGTCGAAGAGCGATGCAGGCAAGGCGGAGGACGACTGTAGAAGACCGATGCAGGCAAGGTGGAGGACGACTGTAGAAGACCGATGCAGGCAAAGCGGAGGACGACTGCAGAAGACCGATGCAGGCAAGGTGGAGGACGACTGTAGAAGAGCGATGCAGGCAAGGCGGAGGACGACTGTAGAAGACTGATGCAGGCAAGGCGGAGGACGACTGTAGAAGAGTGATGCAGGCAAGGCGGAGGACGACTGTAGAAGACCGATGCAGGCAAGGCGGAGGACGACTGTAGAAGACCGATGCAGGCAAGGCGGAGGACGACTGTAGAAGACCGATGCAGGCAAGGTGGAGGACGACTGTAGAAGACCGATGCAGGCAAGGCGGAGGACAACTGTAGAAGAGCGATGCAGGCAAGGTGGAGGACAACTGTAGAAGACTGATGCAGGCAAGGTGGTGGACGACTGTAGAAGACCAATGCAGGCAGTGGACGACTGTAGAAGACCGATGCAGGCAAGGTGGAGGACGACTGTAGAAGACCGTTGCAGGCAAGGCGGAGGACGACTGTAGAAGAGCGATGCAGGCAAAGCGGAGGACGACTGTAGAAGACCGATGCAGGCAAGGTGGAGGACGACTGTAGAAGACTGATGCAGGCAAGGTGGTGGACGACTGTAGAAGAGTGATGCAGGCAAGGTGGTGGACGACTGTAGAAGTCCGATGCAGGCAAGGCGGAGGACAACTGTAGAAGAGCGATGCAGGCAAGGCGGAGGACAACTGTAGAAGACTGATGCAGGCAAGGTGGTGGACGACTGTAGAAGACCGATGCAGGCAAGGCGGAGGACGACTGTAGAAGAGCGATGCAGGCAAGGCGGAGGACGACTGTAGAAGACTGATGCAGGCAAGGTGGTGGATGACTGTAGAACAACCGATGCAGGCAAGGCGGAGGACGACTGTAGAAGAGCGATGCAGGCAAGGCGGAGGACGACTGTAGAAGTCCGATGCAGGCAAGGCGGAGGACGACTGTAGAAGTCCGATGCAGGCAAGGCGGAGGACGACTGTAGAAGAGCGATGCAGGCAAGGCGTAGGACGACTGTAGAAGACTGATGCAGGCAAGGCGGAGGACGACTGTAGAAGACTGATGCAGGCAAGGCGGAGGACGACTGTAGAAGACCGATGCAGGCAAGGCGGAGGACGACTGTAGAAGACTGATGCAGGCAAGGCGGAGGACGACTGTAGAAGTCCGATGCAGGCAAGGCGGAGGACGACTGTCGAAGAGCGATGCAGGCAAGGCGGAGGACGACTGTAGAAGACCGATGCAGGCAAGGTGGAGGACGACTGTAGAAGACCGATGCAGGCAAAGCGGAGGACGACTGCAGAAGACCGATGCAGGCAAGGTGGAGGACGACTGTAGAAGAGCGATGCAGGCAAGGCGGAGGACGACTGTAGAAGAGTGATGCAGGCAAGGCGGAGGACGACTGTAGAAGACCAATGCAGGCAAGGCGGAGGACGACTGTAGAAGACTGATGCAGGCAAGGCGGAGGACGACTGTAGAAGACCGATGCAGGCAAGGTGGAGGACGACTGTAGAAGACCGATGCAGGCAAGGCGAAGGACAACTATAGAAGAGCGATGCAGGCAAGGTGGAGGACAACTGTAGAAGACTGATGCAGGCAAGGTGGTGGACGACTGTAGAAGACCAATGCAGGCAGTGGACGACTGTAGAAGACCGATGCAGGCAAGGTGGAGGACGACTGTAGAAGACCGTTGCAGGCAAGGCGGAGGACGACTGTAGAAGAGCGATGCAGGCAAAGCGGAGGACGACTGTAGAAGACCGATGCAGGCAAGGTGGAGGACGACTGTAGAAGACTGATGCAGGCAAGGTGGTGGACGACTGTAGAAGAGTGATGCAGGCAAGGTGGTGGACGACTGTAGAAGTCCGATGCAGGCAAGGCGGAGGACAACTGTAGAAGAGCGATGCAGGCAAGGCGGAGGACAACTGTAGAAGACTGATGCAGGCAAGGTGGTGGACGACTGTAGAAGACCGATGCAGGCAAGGCGGAGGACGACTGTAGAAGAGCGATGCAGGCAAGGCGGAGGACAACTGTAGAAGACTGATGCAGGCAAGGTGGTGGATGACTGTAGAAGACCGATGCAGGCAAGGCGGAGGACGACTGTAGAAGAGCGATGCAGGCAAGGCGGAGGACGACTGTAGAAGTCCGATGCAGGCAAGGCGGAGGACGACTGTCGAAGAGCGATGCAGGCAAGGCGGAGGACGACTGTAGAAGACCGATGCAGGCAAGGTGGAGGACGACTGTAGAAGACCGATGCAGGCAAAGCGGAGGACGACTGCAGAAGACCGATGCAGGCAAGGTGGAGGACGACTGTAGAAGAGCGATGCAGGCAAGGCGGAGGACGACTGTAGAAGACTGATGCAGGCAAGGCGGAGGACGACTGTAGAAGAGTGATGCAGGCAAGGCGGAGGACGACTGTAGAAGACCAATGCAGGCAAGGCGGAGGACGACTGTAGAAGACCGATGCAGGCAAGGCGGAGGACGACTGTAGAAGACCGATGCAGGCAAGGTGGAGGACGACTGTAGAAGACCGATGCAGGCAAGGCGAAGGACAACTATAGAAGAGCGATGCAGGCAAGGTGGAGGACAACTGTAGAAGACTGATGCAGGCAAGGTGGTGGACGACTGTAGAAGACCAATGCAGGCAGTGGACGACTGTAGAAGACCGATGCAGGCAAGGTGGAGGACGACTGTAGAAGACCGTTGCAGGCAAGGCGGAGGACGACTGTAGAAGAGCGATGCAGGCAAAGCGGGAGGACGACTGTAGAAGACCGATGCAGGCAAGGTGGAGGACGACTGTAGAAGACTGATGCAGGCAAGGTGGTGGACGACTGTAGAAGAGCGATGCAGGCAAGGTGGTGGACGACTGTAGAAGTCCGATGCAGGCAAGGCGGAGGACAACTGTAGAAGAGCGATGCAGGCAAGGCGGAGGACAACTGTAGAAGACTGATGCAGGCAAGGTGGTGGACGACTGTAGAAGACCGATGCAGGCAAGGCGGAGGACGACTGTAGAAGAGCGATGCAGGCAAGGCGGAGGACAACTGTAGAAGAGCGATGCAGGCAAGGCGGAGGACGACTGTAGAAGACCGATGCAGGCAAGGCGGAGGACGACTGTAGAAGAGCGATGCAGGCAAGGCGGAGGACAACTGTAGAAGACTGATGCAGGCAAGGTGGTGGATGACTGTAGAAGACCGATGCAGGCAAGGCGGAGGACAACTGTAGAAGACCGATGCAGGCAAGGCGGAGGACGACTGTAGAAGTCCGATGCAGGCAAGGCGGAGGACGACTGTCGAAGAGCGATGCAGGCAAGGCGGAGGACGACTGTAGAAGACCGATGCAGGCAAGGCGGAGGACGACTGTAGAAGACCGATGCAAGCAAGGTGGTGGACGACTGTAGGAGACCGATGCAGGCAAGGCGGAGGACAACTGTAGAAGAGTGATGCAGGCAAGGCGGAGGACGACTGTAGAAGACTGATGCAGGCAAGGCGGTGGACGACTGTAGAAGACCGATGCAGGCAAGGCGGAGGACGACTGTAGAAGACTGATGCAGGCAAGGCGGAGGACGACTGTAGAAGTCCGATGCAGGCAAGGCGGAGGACGACTGTCGAAGAGCGATGCAGGCAAGGCGTAGGACGACTGTAGAAGACTGATGCAGGCAAGGCGGAGGACGACTGTAGAAGACTGATGCAGGCAAGGCGGAGGACGACTGTAGAAGACCGATGCAGGCAAGGCGGAGGACGACTGTAGAAGACTGATGCAGGCAAGGCGGAGGACGACTGTAGAAGACCGATGCAGGCAAGGCGGAGGACGACTGTCGAAGAGCGATGCAGGCAAGGCGGAGGACGACTGTAGAAGACCGATGCAGGCAAGGTGGAGGACGACTGTAGAAGACCGATGCAGGCAAAGCGGAGGACGACTGTAGAAGACCGATGCAGGCAAGGTGGAGGACGACTGTAGAAGAGCGATGCAGGCAAGGCGGAGGACGACTGTAGAAGACTGATGCAGGCAAGGCGGAGGACGACTGTAGAAGAGTGATGCAGGCAAGGCGGAGGACGACTGTAGAAGACCAATGCAGGCAAGGCGGAGGACGACTGTAGAAGACCGATGCAGGCAAGGCGGAGGACGACTGTAGAAGACCGATGCAGGCAAGGTGGAGGACGACTGTAGAAGACCGATGCAGGCAAGGCGAAGGACAACTATAGAAGAGCGATGCAGGCAAGGTGGAGGACAACTGTAGAAGACTGATGCAGGCAAGGTGGTGGACGACTGTAGAAGACCAATGCAGGCAGTGGACGACTGTAGAAGACCGATGCAGGCAAGGTGGAGGACGACTGTAGAAGACCGTTGCAGGCAAGGCGGAGGACGACTGTAGAAGAGCGATGCAGGCAAAGCGGAGGACGACTGTAGAAGACCGATGCAGGCAAGGTGGAGGACGACTGTAGAAGACTGATGCAGGCAAGGTGGTGGACGACTGTAGAAGAGTGATGCAGGCAAGGTGGTGGACGACTGTAGAAGTCCGATGCAGGCAAGGCGGAGGACAACTGTAGAAGAGCGATGCAGGCAAGGCGGAGGACAACTGTAGAAGACTGATGCAGGCAAGGTGGTGGACGACTGTAGAAGACCGATGCAGGCAAGGCGGAGGACGACTGTAGAAGAGCGATGCAGGCAAGGCGGAGGACAACTGTAGAAGACTGATGCAGGCAAGGTGGTGGATGACTGTAGAAGACCGATGCAGGCAAGGCGGAGGACGACTGTAGAAGAGCGATGCAGGCAAGGCGGAGGACGACTGTAGAAGACCGATGCAGGCAAGGCGGAGGACGACTGTCGAAGAGCGATGCAGGCAAGGCGGAGGACGACTGTAGAAGACCGATGCAGGCAAGGTGGAGGACGACTGTAGAAGACCGATGCAGGCAAAGCGGAGGACGACTGCAGAAGACCGATGCAGGCAAGGTGGAGGACGACTGTAGAAGAGCGATGCAGGCAAGGCGGGAGGACGACTGTAGAAGACTGATGCAGGCAAGGCGGAGGACGACTGTAGAAGAGTGATGCAGGCAAGGCGGAGGACGACTGTAGAAGACCGATGCAGGCAAGGCGGAGGACGACTGTAGAAGACTGATGCAGGCAAGGCGGAGGACGACTGTAGAAGACCGATGCAGGCAAGGTGGAGGACGACTGTAGAAGACCGATGCAGGCAAGGCGAAGGACAACTATAGAAGAGCGATGCAGGCAAGGTGGAGGACAACTGTAGAAGACTGATGCAGGCAAGGTGGTGGACGACTGTAGAAGACCAATGCAGGCAGTGGACGACTGTAGAAGACCGATGCAGGCAAGGTGGAGGACGACTGTAGAAGACCGTTGCAGGCAAGGCGGAGGACGACTGTAGAAGAGCGATGCAGGCAAAGCGGAGGACGACTGTAGAAGACCGATGCAGGCAAGGTGGAGGACGACTGTAGAAGACTGATGCAGGCAAGGTGGTGGACGACTGTAGAAGAGTGATGCAGGCAAGGTGGTGGACGACTGTAGAAGTCCGATGCAGGCAAGGCGGAGGACAACTGTAGAAGAGCGATGCAGGCAAGGCGGAGGACAACTGTAGAAGACTGATGCAGGCAAGGTGGTGGACGACTGTAGAAGACCGATGCAGGCAAGGCGGAGGACGACTGTAGAAGAGCGATGCAGGCAAGGCGGAGGACAACTGTAGAAGACTGATGCAGGCAAGGTGGTGGACGACTGTAGAAGACCGATGCAGGCAAGGCGGAGGACGACTGTAGAAGAGCGATGCAGGCAAGGCGGAGGACAACTGTAGAAGACTGATGCAGGCAAGGTGGTGGATGACTGTAGAAGACCGATGCAGGCAAGGCGGAGGACAACTGTAGAAGACCGATGCAGGCAAGGCGGAGGACGACTGTAGAAGTCCGATGTAGGCAAGGCGGAGGACGACTGTCGAAGAGCGATGCAGGCAAGGCGGAGGACGACTGTAGAAGACCGATGCAGGCAAGGCGGAGGACGACTGTAGAAGACCGATGCAAGCAAGGTGGTGGACGACTGTAGGAGACCGATGCAGGCAAGGCGGAGGACAACTGTAGAAGAGTGATGCAGGCAAGGCGGAGGACGACTGTAGAAGACTGATGCAGGCAAGGCGGTGGACGACTGTAGAAGACCGATGCAGGCAAGGCGGAGGACAACAGTAGAAAACCGATGCAGGCAAGGCGGAGGACGACTGGAGAAGACCGATGCAGGCAAGGTGGTGGACGACTGGAGAAGACTGATGCAGGCAAGGCGGAGGACAACTGTAGAAGACCGATGCGGGCAAGGCGGAGGACAACTGTAGAAGAGTGATGCAGGCAAGGCGGAGGACGACTGTAGAAGACTGTTGCAGGCAAGGCGGAGGACGACTGTAGAAGTCCGATGCAGGCAAAGCGGAGGACGACTGTAGAAGAGCGATGCAGGCAAGGCGGAGGACGACTGTAGAAGACCGATGCAGGCAAGGTGGAGGACGACTGTAGAAGACCGATGCAGGCAAGGCGAAGGACGACTGTAGAAGTCCGATGCAGGCAAGGTGGAGGACAACTGTAGAAGACTGATGCAGGCAAGGTGGTGGACGACTGTAGAAGACCAATGCAGGCAGTGGACGACTGTAGAAGACCGATGCAGGCAAGGTGGAGGACGACTGCAGAAGACCGATGCAGGCAAGGCGGAGGACGACTGTAGAAGAGCGATGCAGGCAAAGCGGAGGACGACTGTAGAAGACCGATGCAGGCAAAGCGGAGGACGACTGTAGAAGGCCGATGCAGTCAAGGCGGAGGACGACTGTCGAAGACCGATGCAGGCAAAGCGGAGGACGACTGTAGAAGACCGATGCAGACAAGGCAGTGGACGACTGTAGAAGGCCGATGCAGACAAGGCAATGGATGACTGTAGAAGACCAATGCAGGCAGTGGATGACTGTAGAAGACCGATGCAGGTGGTGGACGACTGTAGAAGGCCGATGCAGACAAGGCAGTGGATGACTGTAGAAGACCAATGCAGGCAGTGGATGACTGTAGAAGACCGATGCAGGTGGTGGACGACTGTAGAAGTCCGATGCAGGCAAGGCGGAGGACAACTGTAGAAGAGCGATGCAGGCAAGGCGGAGGATGACTGTAGAAGACTGATGCAGGCAAGGTGGTGGACGACTGTCGAAGACCGATGCAGGCAAGGCGGAGGACAACTGTAGAAGACTGATGCAGGCAAGGTGGTGGACGACTGTCGAAGACCGATGCAGGCAAGGCGGAGGACAACTGTAGAAGAGCGATGCAGGCAAGGCAATGGACGACTGTAGAAGACCAATGCAGGCAGTGGACGACTGTAGAAGACCGATGCAGGTGGTGGACGACTGTAGAAGGCCGATGCAGACAAGACAGTGGATGACTGTAGAAGACCGATGCAGGCGGTGGACGACTGTAAAAAACTGATGCAGGCAAGGCGGTGGACGACCAGTTGATCTTTGTGCCGTCTTGAGCTCAGGTGGTCCAGGATCCCGGCCCAGGTGGCCTGGTCATTTCTTAGTGTGACTTTAGAGGACGCTTGTCTGGATCCCTCTGGAAGTGGGACCGGTACTGGGACCAGGAGGGCCATCCCTTCACAGGGTGGATGGTGTTCTCCACCTCCTCTCTCTCCAGAGGAACCGGTTGTTGCCATCCCTCACTTTCCGGTAGCTTCTCGGCAAACGGACGTCCCAGATGACCACGGTCCCGCTGGGCCGGCTGTCACAGCGCCCCCTGCAAGGGGGGCTGAATGACATGATGTCCATGGATCTACTGTGGGACATGAAGCAGCTAGCTGACTCCCACTTCCATCAGACTCCTCCACCGGGAGAGTGGCGCCTTCACCCAGCGGCGGTGCTCACCATTTCAGCAGAGCGGGGCCAATGTCTGCCCCAGAGAAATCGAACCGCTGTCCATTTTGAGGGAAACCGCGAGCCCTCTGGGCCAGGAGGCTTTGGGGCACCCTTGGCCAGAGGACCTGCTTTCCTCCTCACCGCCCCTCCCTCTGATTCGGCCGAGACTTCAGAGCGTTCTTCAGGGAGCCAGGTTCTGGTTCTGGTTCTTGTTCTGGTTCTGGTTCTGGTTCTGGGCTCCTCCCTGCCGGCTCGGGCGAGGTTTCCCTTGCTTTGCTTACTGTCGGCAGTGAACCGCATCCGAATCAGCCGCAGCATGATGACAGGTGGAAGTTGCTTCTTCAGTTGTCCTCAGGGAAGAACCGGTCCTTTGCCGGGTGAATAACTGATTCCCGTGTTTTTGGCGTGTTTTTGACGTGTTCGTCGTGTCGTCTTCCTGTTCGGCAGAGCCGGAGAGGGTCGTTGGCCTCCACTGTCGCCCTCAGAGCTCCACCTCTATCTCCTGCTCCTGGGGACCTCCACTGGCTGATTTCGACTCATTCACCATCGAGTGCCTCCACCAGGATTCAGAGACTCTGGTCTACTCCAGACGCACCGCCCGGGACTCCACCAGCTACGTCATCACGCAGCTGGAGCCCCACAAACGCTACACCGTCTCCATGAAGGTCATCTCCGATGGAATGACCAGCGACGAGGTGCAGGACAGCGTCATCACCATGATCGACCGTAAGCAAGGGTGGAGGTCACAGGGTCAGACCGAGGATGGGTGGAGGTCACAGGGTCAGACTGAGGATGGGTGGAGGTCACAGGGTCAGACCGAGGATGGGTGGAGGTCACAGGGTCAGACTGTAATACAGGAAGTGGTTCAGGGTGGAGTTTAATAGTGGAGGTCTGAGGTGGAGGTTGACTGTTTCTGCCCCCCTTTAGGCCCCCCTGTGCCAGACCTCAGCACCCGGGTGGGGGAGCAGGTGGAGGTGTCCCGGTCCTCCATCACCTTCAGCTTCAACTGCAGCTGGTTCAGCGACGTCAACGGGGCGGTGCGCTTCTTCACTGTGGTGGTGATGGAGTCTGCAGGTGAGCCGGGCGTAGCACCCTACCCCCTCCCCACCTCCACTCCCACCCCCACCCCACCCCTACCTCACCCCACCACCCCACCCCACCTCCACTCCCACCCCCACCCCACCCCACCCCCGCTCCACCCCCACCACACCCCTACCTCACCCCACCACCCCACCCCACCTCCACTCCCACCCCGCCCCCACCCCGCTCCATCCCCACCTCACCCCACTGCCCCCACCCCCACCCCACCTTCACTCCCACCCCCAACCCTCCCCACCCCACCCTGCTCCACCCCCACCCCCTCTTCAGACCCCTGACCGTCCACTGTTGCTGTAGATGTGAAGGAGGCCCAGCCAGACCAGCACCACCCGCTGCCCTCCTACCAGGACTACAGCTCCAACCGCTCCGTCAGGTCCTACCAGACCGCCTACTTCCCCAGCCGCTGCCCCGACCGCCCCGGCAGCAGCGTCAGCGTCCGACTGGGGACCGGCATGGACGCCCTGGGGGGCTCCTGTGACAACCAGGACCAGGGCCAGGATCAGGACCAGGACCAGGTCCAGCCCCCCGAAGCCAGCAGGGTCTGGGACTACTGTGACGGACCCCTGAAGCCAAGGACTGCCTACAGGTAACTAATACTGCAGGTAGCTAACACTACAGGTTAATCCAACAACAATATAAATAACAATAACAACAATGCAAGCAATATAACATAAAAATTCTATACATATATATATATATATATATATATATATATATATATATATATATATATATATATATATATATATATATTTAACACAGATACACATAACAAAAAGTTTACTGTTTTTGTAATCGACTGTTGTCTGTTGTGTGTTGTGTTGCGTTGCGTTGCGTTGCGTTGCGTTGCGTTGCGTTGTGTTGCGTTGCGTTGTGTTGCGTTGCGTTGTGTTGTGTTGTGAGCGTTGTGTTGTGTTTTGTTGTGTTGTATTGTGTGTGTTGTGTTGTGTGTCTTCCAGGCTCAGCATCAGAGCTTTCACTCAGCTGTTCGATGACTCGAAGGACTTAAAAGAATCTTCTCTGTTCACCGACACGTTCCTGTCTCCGCCCATCACCACCCAGCCAGGTGAGACCACCTGAGACCAGGAGAGACTAGGAGAGACCACCCAGCCAGGTGAGACCACCTGAGACCAGGAGAGACTAGGAGAGACCACCCAGCCAGGTGAGACCACCTGAGACCAGGAGAGACTAGGAGAGACCACCCAGCCAGGTGAGACCACCTGAGACCAGGAGAGACTAGGAGAGACCACCCAGCCAGGTAAGACCAGGTCAGACCACCAAGCCAGGAGAGACCAGGTGAGACCACCTGAGACCAGGTGAGACAGTAAGGACAGAAAGTAAGGACAGAGGAGGACAGCGGAGGACAGACGAGGACAGCAGAGGACAGACGAGGACAGCGGAGGCGTTGCCATGGTAACAGTGTTTGCCGCTTCTGCAGAGAGTCTGCCTGGTTTCATGGAGGGTCTCAGCGCTGGAGTCTTCCTCATCACCGTCCTGGTTCTGGTTTCAGCTCTGCTCGTCTGCAGACACAGAGCTCACAAAGTGTAGGTACACACACACACACACACACACACACACACACACACACACACACACACACACACACTGTACCCCCTACTGAGTGTGTGTGTTTTTTCAGGGTGGAGACGCGTCCAGTGTTGGGAATGAGTGTGAGACAGGAAAGAGTGACAGCAGGAGTAAGAGGGTGAGAACAACTATACAACTCCGGACAACTATACAACTACATACAACTACACAACTCCAGACAACTACACACATCTCAGATGATTCAGCTTTTTCACTTCTGACCTGTGTTTGTTACAGCAACCGACGGATCTCCAGGTCAGGAACCTGTGTGTGTGTGTGTGTGTGTTCTCGTATTTCTATCCTTGTCGGGGCCAAATGTCCCCACAAGGATAGCAAAACGTGAAACGACGTGCCTTGTGGGGACCTTTTTCCGGTCCTAAGTAGGAGAAACAGTGTTTTCTTGACCATGTTGTTGTTACTGAAAAAAGTAAAAGTGCAAAAACATTTCTTTAGGGTTAGGCTTTGTTGTGGTGTGGGTTAGGGTTAGGGTAAGGGTCAGGGTTAGGGGCTAGACATGAATGGGAGTCAATGGACGGTCCCCACGAGGATAGAAATACGAGACTGTGCGTGTGTGTGTGTGTGTGTGTGTGTGTGTGTGTGTGTCTTATGTTGTGTGTCTTTCAGTCCAATCAGGAGTGTGAATTTCGAGAATCATTTGAACAACCTGCAGGCCGACTCACACTTCCTGCTGTCAGAGGAGTACGAGGTCAGACGCGCACACACACACACACACACACACACACATACACACACACACACACACACACACACACACACACACACACACACACACACACACACACACACTCCTTGTGCTGTTGTGCGTTGCCAGGACCTGAAGGATGTGGGTCGCTGTCAGACTCTGGACGCTGCTCTGCTGCCAGAGAACCGCGGGAAAAATCGCTACAACAACATCCTGCCCTGTCAGTCGGTTACCATGGCAACTCTGAACCACCACCCAACACATTCCACACAGTGCCGGCCTCACTGTGTGTGTGTGTGTGTGTGTGTGTGTGTGTGTGTGTGTGTTCAGATGACTCCACCAGAGTGAAGTTGTCCTACGTGGATGATGATCCTTGTTCAGACTACATCAACGCAAGCTACATCCCCGTAAGACACAACTACACTCAACAGCAAACCACACACAACTACAGCAAACTACACACAACTGCTGCAATCTACACTCAACTACAGGAAACCACACACAACTAAAGCAAACTACACACAACTACAGGAAACTACTCACAACTACAGCAAACTACACACAACTACAAGAAAACACAACTACGGGAAACTACACAAAACTACAGTAAACTACACAAAAATACAGCAATCTACAAACAACTAAATCAAACTACACACAACTACAGGAAACTACACACAACTACAGGAAAATACACACAAGTACAGCAAACTACACACAACTACAGGAAAACACACACAACTACAGGAAACTACACACAACTACAGCAAACTACACACAACAGCAAACTACATACAACTACAGCAAACTACACAAAACTACAGCAATCTACACACAACTAAAGCAAACCACACACAACAGCAAACTACATACAACTACATCAAACTACACACAACTACAACAAACTACACACGACTACAGGAAACTACACACAACTACAAGAAAGTACAACTACAGGAAACTACACAAAAATACAGCAATCTACAAACAACTAAATCAAACTACACACAACTACAGGAAACTACACACAACTACAGGAAAATACACACAAGTACAGCAAACTACACACAACTACAGGAAAACACACACAACTACAGGAAACTACACACAACTACAGCAAACTACACACAACAGCAAACTACACACAACTACAGCAAACTACACAACACTACAGCAATCTACACACAAAGCAAACTACACTCAACAGCAAACTACACACAACGACATCAAACTACAGCAAACCACAGCAAACTACACAAAACTACAGCAATCTACACACAACGAAAGCGAACTACACACAACAGCAAACTATACACAACTACAGGAAACTACAGGAATCTACACACAACTACAGAAAACCACACTCACGTACAGTAAACTACACACAAGTTCGCTCAACTGCAGGAAATAAAAACCCTGCAGTAAACCACACAATGCCAATAAATGACACACAACTACAGTAAAATAAATACAACTACACTCATTGAAAGTAAACTACAGTCACTGACAGGGAAGACAGAAAGGTCAGAGGTCACAGCAGCACACTGCGCCGTGTGACTGCCGCTCATGTATTCATGACTGATCCAGTATGTTCCGATTGTCAGCCTGTCTGGGTTCGGTTGTCCGTGTGTGTGTGTGTGTGTGTGTGTGTGTGTGTGTGTGTGTGTGTGTCCAGGGCGAGCGCTTCAGGCGGGAGTACGTCGCGGCCCAGGGCCCGCTGCCCGGCACCAAGGACGACTTCTGGAAGCTGGTCTGGGAGCAGAACGTCCAGAACCTGGTGATGGTGACGCAGTGTGTGGAGAAGGGCCGGGTGGGTCAGGCAGCGCCGGGGCAGGGCGGGCCGGGGCGGGCCGGGGCGGGGAGGCCGGGTGGGTCAGGCAGCGCCGGGGCAGGGCGGGCCGGGGCGGGCCGGGGCGGGGAGGCCGGGTGGGTCAGGCAGCGCCGGGGCAGGGCGGGCCGGGGCGGGCCGGGGGGGCCGGGTGGGTCAGGCAGCGCCGGGGCAGGGCAGGGCGGGGCAGGGCGGGCCGGGGAGGCCGGGTGGGTCAGGCAGCGCCGGGGCAGGGCGGGCCGGGGCGGGCCGGGGAGGCCGGGTGGGTCAGGCAGCGCCGGGGCAGGGCGGGCCGGGGCGGGCCGGGGCGGGGAGGCCGGGTGGGTCAGGCAGCGCCGGGGCAGGGCGGGCCGGGGCGGGCCGGGGAGGCCGGGTGGGTCAGGCAGCGCCGGGGCAGGGCAGGGCGGGGCAGGGCGGGCCGGGGCAGGGCGGGGCAGGGCGGGGCAGGGCGGGCCGGGGAGGCCGGGTGGGTCAGGCAGCGCCGGGGCAGGGCGGGGCGGGGCAGGGCGGGGAAGCCGGGTGGGTCAGGCAGCGCCGGGGCAGGGCGGGGCGGGCCGGGGCGGGGCGGGGCAGGGCGGGGCAGGGCGGGGCGGGCCGGGGCGGGGCGGGGTATGGCAGGGCGGGCCGGGGCTCACCTGCTCGTCTCGCTGCAGGTGAAGTGCGATCACTACTGGCCCCCGGACCAGGACCCCCTGTACTACGGAGACCTGGTGGTCCACATGCTGTCGGAGTCGGTTCTGCCTGAGTGGACCATCCGGGAGTTCAACATCTGCAGTGTACGCTCCGCCCGGCGAGCCCAGCTCTCCACTGCACCACAGTGCCACACTCACCTGTGTGTGTGTGTGTGTGTGTGTGTGTGTGTGTGTGTGTGTGTGTGTGTGTGTGTGTGTGTGTGTGTTTCAGGAGGACCAGCTGGGTCTCCGTCGTCTGGTCCGACAGTTCCACTACACGGTCTGGCCAGACCACGGCGTTCCAGAAACCACACAGTCCCTGATCCAGTTTGTCCGAACCGTCCGGGACTACGTGAACCGGTGTCCAGGATCTGGGCCCACCGTGGTCCACTGCAGGTGGGTCCTGGACCTCGGTCCTGGGAGGGGAGGCAGACTGTCCCTGTGACCCATGTGTGTCCCTGTGTGTGTCCTGTGTGTGTTCCTGTGTGTTTCCTGTGTGTTTCCTGTGTGTGTCCTGTGTGTGTCCCTGTGTGTGTCCTGTGTGTGTCCTGTGTGTGTCCTGTGTGTGTCCTGTGTGTGTCGTGTGTGTCCTGTGTGTGTCCCTGTGTGTGTTCCTGTGTGTGTTCCTGTGTGTGTCCCTGTGTGTGTCCTGTGTGTCCTGTGTGTGTCCTGTGTGTGTCCTGTGTGTGTCCTGTGTGTCTCCCTGTGTGTGTCCTGTGTGTGTCCTGTGTGTCTCCCTGTGTGTGTCCTGTGTGTGTCCTGTGTGTGTCCTGTGTGTCTCCCTGTGTGTGTCCTGTGTGTGTCCTGTGTGTGTCCTGTGTGTCCTGTGTGTGTCCTGTGTGTGTCCTGTGTGTGTCCTGTGTGTTTCCTGTGTGTGTCCTGTGTGTTTCCTGTGTGTGTCCTGTGTGTGTCCCTGTGTGTGTCCTGTGTGTGTCCTGTGTGTTTCCTGTGTGTGTCCTGTGTGTTTCCTGTGTGTTTCCTGTGTGTGTCCTGTGTGTGTCCCTGTGTGTGTCCTGTGTGTGTCCTGTGTGTGTCCTGTGTGTGTCCCTGTGTGTGTTCCTGTGTGTGTTTCCTGTGTGTGTCCTGTGTGTGTCCTGTGTGTTTCCTGTGTGTGTCCTGTGTGTTTCCTGTGTGTGTCCTGTGTGTTTCCTGTGTGTTTCCTGTGTGTTTCCTGTGTGTGTCCTGTTTGTTTCCTGTGTGTGTCCTGTGTGTTTCCTGTGTGTTTCCTGTGTGTGTCCTGTGTGTTTCCTGTGTGTTTCCTGTGTGTGTCCTGTGTGTGTCCTGTGTGTTTCCTGTGTGTGTCCTGTGTGTTTCCTGTGTGTGTCCCTGTGTGTCCTGTGTGTGTCCTGTGTGTTTCCTGTGTGTGTCCTGTGTGTGTCCTGTGTGTTTCCTGTGTGTTTCCTGTGTGTGTCCTGTGCGTGTCCCTTTGTGTGTCCTGTGTGTCCTGTGTGTGTCCCTTTGTGTGTCCTGTGTGTGTCCTGTGTGTGTCCTGTGTGTGTCCCTGTGTGTGTCCTGTGTGTGTCCTGTGTGTCCTGTGTGTGTCCTGTGTGTGTCCTGTGTGTGTCCTGTGTGTGCAGTGCCGGGGTGGGCCGGACTGGGACCTTCATCGTCCTGGACCGGGTCCTGCAGCAGCTGGACTCCAGCGACACGTTGGACATCTACGGCTCGGTGTTCGACCTGCGGCTCCACCGCTCGCACATGGTGCAGACCCAGGTGAGCCCGGTGCATGCTGGGAGGACCGCTGGGTCCGGGACGGCCGGCTGACCGGCGCGTGTCCTCCTGGACAGGGTCAGTACCTCTTCATCCACCAGTGTGTCCGGGACGTCCTGCGGGCCCGGAAGCTGCGCTGTGAGCAGGAACAGCTCGTCCACCTCAGACCGTGACGTCCCCCCGGTGAGTCCTCAGACTGTCCCCGTCCATGCAGGGAGACATGAAGACTTGATTTATTTCACTCTTTGGTGTCCTGGTTGTTCCACAGAGATGCTGTGACACCACAGCGCCCTCTACTGAGCCCCCTACTGAGCCCCCTACTGAGGCCCCTACTGAGCCCCCCTACTGAGGCCCCTACTGAGCCCCCTACTGAGCCCCCCTACTGAGCCCCCCTACTGAGCCCCCTACTGAGCCCCCTACTGAGCCCCCTACTGAGCCCCCCTACTGAGCCCCCCTACTGAGCCCCCCCTACTGAGCCCCCTACTGAGGCCCCTACTGAGCCCCCCTACTGAGCCCCCCTACTGAGCCCCCCTACTGAGCCCCCTACTGAGCCCCCCTACTGAGCCCCCTACTGAGCCCCCCTACTGAGCCCCCCTACTGAGGCCCCTACTGAGCCCCCCTACTGAGCCCCCTACTGAGCCCCCCTACTGAGGCCCCTACTGAGCCCCCTACTGAGGCCCCTACTGAGCCCCCCTACTGAGCCCCCCTACTGAGCCCCCCTACTGAGGCCCCCTACTGAGCCCCCCTACTGAGCCCCCTACTGAGCCCCCCTACTGAGGCCCCTACTGAGCCCCCCTACTGAGCCCCCTACTGAGCCCCCCTACTGAGGCCCCTACTGAGCCCCCTACTGAGGCCCCTACTGAGCCCCCCTACTGAGCCCCCCTACTGAGCCCCCCTACTGAGGCCCCCTACTGAGCCCCCCTACTGAGCCCCCCTACTGAGGCCCCTACTGAGCCCCCCTACTGAGCCCCCTACTGAGCCCCCCCTACTGAGCCCCTACTGAGGCCCCTACTGAGCCCCCCTACTGAGGCCCCCTACTGAGCCCCCCCTACTGAGCCCCCTACTGAGGCCCCTACTGAGCCCCCCCTACTGAGCCCCCCTACTGAGGCCCCTACTGAGCCCCCCTACTGAGCCCCCCTACTGAGCCCCCCCTACTGAGCCCCCTACTGAGGCCCCTACTGAGCCCCCCTACTGAGCCCCCCTACTGAGCCCCCCTACTGAGCCCCCTACTGAGCCCCCCTACTGAGCCCCCCTACTGAGGCCCCTACTGAGCCCCCCTACTGAGCCCCCTACTGAGCCCCCCTACTGAGGCCCCTACTGAGCCCCCTACTGAGGCCCCTACTGAGCCCCCCTACTGAGCCCCCCTACTGAGCCCCCCTACTGAGGCCCCTACTGAGCCCCCCTACTGAGCCCCCCTACTGAGGCACCTACTGAGCCCCCCTACTGAGCCCCCCTACTGAGCCCCCCTACTGAGGCCCCTACTGAGCCCCCCTACTGAGCCCCCCTACTGAGCCCCCCTACTGAGGCCCCTACTGAGCCCCCCTACTGAGCCCCCCTACTGAGGCCCCTACTGAGCCCCCTACTGAGGCCCCTACTGAGCCCCCCTACTGAGCCCCCCTACTGAGGCCCCTACTGAGCCCCCCTACTGAGGCCCCTACTGAGCCCCCCTACTGAGCCCCCTACTGAGGCCCCTACTGAGCCCCCCTACTGAGCCCCCTACTGAGCCCCCCTACTGAGCCCCCCCTCTAGAGCTGGGCGATATGTCCTCAAATCAACACGAGGACATCCTGGTCCGGTCCCGTCCAGAGCCCTGCCGGGACCTGGACCTCCGGACGCCGAGCTGCTCGTGTCTCGATGCAAACAAACTACCGCAGCTGATCTGGCCTTTCAAATAAAACAGCATGGGGAGCTTCTGCAGAGACAATCAGCTGATCAGTCAGCTGATCGGTCAGATGACCTTTAACCTGCAGCCCTGCAGGCTGTTAGCCTGTTAGCTTGTAGCTGGTAGCGGCTAAGCTAGCATGGGGCCAGGCTAGTGTCCAGAGATCATCTGTCTGCTCTGAGGACAGTCACTGTGGATTTAACCAGGAGCGGGCGGAGCCATGTCTTAAAGGGACGGGAGCACAGCGTCTTAAAGGGACGGAAGACAGCCCACCTACATCGCAAAAAAGGACTTTATTTTATTTATTTTTTCTCAGCAGTGGACATGCTGACATGCACAACATGACGTTGGTTATTGTAGTGAATTTCAGTATTGGTAAATTTTCGGCATATCGCCCAGGCCGCCCTCCCACTGTGGCGCCCCCTGCTGGAGGGCATCCAGATGTGGCGCCCCCATAGATTGTTAATTCAATGGACAGACCCTTCCTGACGTCCCCCACAGCGTCCCAGATCCTGTTCTGAAGACTCCAGCGAGTCCAGCAGGACGTCTCCATGTTGACCATTAGAAACCAGATGTAATGTGATTGGTCCAGCCTGTCATGTGACCGCATCACGTGGACAGAGGGGCCGCTGTGATTGGGCGATTTATGCAAAACTTTAACCCGTAATATAAAATCAACAGATGATGAATGTGAAAACCAGAGTCTGGTGAAGCAGCAGGGTGGAGAACCAGAGACCGAGACCAGGACCTGGTCTGGAACCACCAGCTTTATATGTTCATTTTCACTCTGAAAATCGGCCTTTTGAAATGGGTTCCAATGAGACCGGGGCTCTTTTTGAAACCAGCATCATCGCCCCCTGCTGGAATTTCCCGGAATTACAGCTTTCTCACACTTCAGCATCATCGTCATGTTTTCTGAGCAGAGGCTGGCGCCTGGGCGCCCCATACTCTGGCGCCCCCTACTGTGGTAAGCCGTACTCACAGCACCCTCTGCTACACACACACACACACACACACACAGACACACACACACAGACACACACACACACAGACACACTCCGTGCAGAATGAAGCTGTTTCACGTGAGCAGCTGCTTCTTGTGTCTCTGCTGCATTTAAAGACTTTAACTGTAAATAAATATTGTAATGATACTGAGGCTGCTTCTGCTCCATCTGTACTCTGCTCATCCTGTGTGTGTGTGTGTGTGTGTGTGTGTGTGTGTGTGTGTGTGTGTGTGTGTGTGTGTGTGTGTGTGTGTGTGTGTGTGAGGGAGTGTGGTTCAGTTCCTGGGCTGGGTGGAGGGACGTGGTCCTGTGCCGTAGAGACGGGTGGAGGACAGTGGGACAGTGGAGGGCTGATCTGATCAGTTCAGTGTTCGTTGTTCTTCTGATGTTTTTGTGAAGTTTTTGCATTGTTGTGTAGTTTTCATGAAGTTTTGTATTGTGTAGTTTTAGCGTTGTGTGGTATTTATGCTTTTTAGTTTTTCTGCAGTTTTTTCTGTTGTCCTGTTGTTTTTCTTTGGTTTTGGTGTTGTTCTCTAGTTTTGGTGTCAGTGTGTAGTTTTTGTGTTGTTCTCTGGCTTTGGTGTACTGTCATTTTTGTGTTGTTCTGTAGCTTTTGTGTTGTGTGTTTCTGTGTTGTTGTCCAATATTGGTGTTGTTCTGTAGCTTTTGTGTTAGGTAGTTTATGTTGTGTCGTGTGTTTGTTGCTGCCTGGTTTTTATGTTGTTCTGAAGCTTTGGTGTTGTGTAGTTTTGGTGTTGTGGACTAGCTTTGGTGTTGTTCTGCAGTTTTTGGAATGCTGTGAACTTTTGTGTTGTGTAGTTTTGGTGTTGTATAGTTTTGTGTGTTGTTCTCTAGTTGTTGTTGTTGTCTAGCTTTGCTGTTCTGTAGTCTTTGTGTTGAGTAGTTTTGCTGGTTTTTGTTTCATTAAGTGATTGTGTGATGACGTGATGGTGTTGTTTAGAGTTTGTGTTAGTCTGTGCTGGTTCCCTGCAGTGTTCTTCATGTCTCATTTACAGTATTTTGATTTTCCTGCTTTCATTTTCCATGTTGTTTGCTTTAAATTGACGTTGTTTCTGTTTCTCTAGAACAGGTTCTCGCCCTTCCTGGGCAGGTCTCCATCAGACTCAGATCCGATCTATACTTGAAATATTTTTTAAATTGTTTTTAGGCTGTGTTGTTTGTAGCTTTCTTGACGTTTTGTTACTTGCTGAAATGTTTTCGTTATTTTCGTATGTCTTTTACTTTCGGGACACTTTCCGGCGCCATGATTGTCGTCAGTGCTGGTTTTTTTTTTTGTGACTCTTCGTCACCCTGGATCCTCCTCGTTCCTCTTCGTCTTCCTCGTTAATTTTCGTCCATCGTCGTCACTTTCCGTCACTCTTCGTTACTTTCCGTCACTCTTCGTTACTTTCCGTCACTCTTCGTTCCCTGCGCTTCCTCCTCCTGCTCCGCTCTGCTGGCGCTCCTCTGTACGGCGCATGCGCACTGCGGCGGCCTGCTGTCGGAAGTTTGGCGGAGTTGCAGTGATTTAGCTTTGGACGGCTAACAGCTAGCATCGCAGCGACGCTCCGACCGGACCAAACTTTGATTTAGGGACTGAAAAAGTGCGCTTGGACGCCGAGCGGGGGGCGGCGGAGATCCCGGGGCGGCTGTGGATGGTCGCGGACCGGTTTGTGGCCGCGGATTGGTTCGGGGAGCAGCTTTCGAGCTCTTTGGAAGAAGTTGTGATTGTTTTTTTTTGGCGCTCTGAAAGATGGAGGATCTGTAGCAGCGGGCTAACTCTGCTAGCTGCCCTGCTCTCCGGTCCTCTGGATCCCGGACCTGAAGCCCAGCCACACTTCGGCCGTGTGGAGGAGCGGACCGCTTGAACGCCGTCTCTCGACCCGCCGACGGAGGCCCGGTGAGTAGGGCCCGGTCCGGCCCGGGACGTGTCGGAAGTACCGGAGTCTCGACGAAAGGAGGCTAGCTTAGCCTGCTGCTAACTAGCTGCCATTAACCCAAAGGGAAAGTTCTCCAGCAGGTTGTCCAGTGTCAGCGGGTGAACCGGGGTCAGACCGCGGCCAGCTGGTCAGCGCGCTCCCGCTGCAGGCGCGCCGGGGTCACTAGTCCTGACCTGGAACTGCTGAAGTTAGTCAGAAAGTCAGAGACGGCGCATCTGGAAACACCAGGAAGTTAACCAGGTGGAAGAGTTAGATGGTCCGAGGACTGAGACTCCTCCAGGTGTCCTTCATCCTCATCCTCATCCTCATCCTCAGGGTCACTCTGAAGAGTCATCCAAACTTATTGCAGTAGTGTAGCTGTGTGTGTCTGTGTGTCTGTGTGTGTGTGTGTGTGTGTTGGTTGTCTGTCTTGTATGTTTGTTTGTGTGTGTGATGTCTGTCTCTGTGTGATTGTGTCAGTGTAATGTATGTCAGTCGGTGTGTGAGATGTGTGTCTGTGTGTGTTTGTTCGTTTTTTGATTCTCGTTCATCAATACTGAGGACCAGAATGAGTTTTAGACCCGCAGACTGAGGACAGGTTTGCTGGTTCTCACTTCCTGACAGACCTTGTTGAGGGTTCAGGCTGGATTGTCGGGTTAGAACTAGAGGTGTGAATCTTTGACCCACAAAACGGTTCGATTCGATCTCGATTCACAGGCTACGATTCGATTCAAGGGCAATTCATAAAAAATATTTAGCAATTCGATACAAATTGACAATTTACTGTAACTGTCAGGAACTCTGTAACTAAGAGAGAAAAACAGAAATTAAACTTCAAAACAGCTTTTGTTTATTTTTTTGTATTCAGAGTAAACCAAAACAGACTTCAACAACTACAGTCATTTCAACAACTTCAAACTCTGCCTGTACTTAAAATACAAGCCCAATGAAAAAAACTAAGGTATAAAAAAATAAATTATTACAAAATAAAATAAATATGATTTATAGAAATAAATATAAATAAATTGAATAATGATAAATATAAATAAAAAGTGGCCCGCGAACAATCATATCTGGCCGACCAGATGATTTTAAGAATGTGAGGCAGCTGCTTCACATCGATGACCCTGTCAGGACCAGCTCCTCCTGAACCGCCTTCATCACCTGTGAAACACCTGAAACCCTCCCATTCAGTGAACGACCTGCGGCGCTGTGCAGCACCGTGCTGCGTTCAGGGACACTCCGTAAAAGCGTCCTGCTGCGAGATGTCGCAGTCAGAGGTTAGCTTAGCTGTTAGCCACCGACGAACTAGCTGGATTTGAACGATTCCTTCACGCTTCAACAGTCAGTCGACGGGACGCATCTCAGCTTCTGAGACGGTGGAAAGAAGATTTAAACTCGAGACAGAACGGGAAAGGTGTTGTTGACGGACAGTTCAGTTCTGAGAGGAAGTGTGTGAGCGGCGTAGCGGCGGCTTGGAGAGAAGGAGGGAAACATTGTTCTGGTAGGTGTAACTTTGGGGTTTAGCGTGGCTGTTTACTGTTCTGATGGTTGTTTTATCTGCAGCTTGTTGTTCAGTGACCATCGTGTTGCTCTCGGATGCAGCAGGTGACGGTCGCTCAGCTGTGAGGCGTTCAGGTTCCAAAGTCACAATCAGGCTCTTTTCAGATCTGAGATAAAGCAGTAACATGGCGGCGACGTGAGACGCCGTTTTGCGCCGGAGGCAGCGTTTATGTATACATACTGGGTACAGCATGTACTGGAATTTAAAAAAACCGATGCGTGGGCAGAAATCCGGGCCGTCGGACCGTTCTTACTGCATCTGAACCGATCTCGGCTCCGTGGTCCGATCCACTCGGATCGTTTGTTACAAAAAGATAACCGATCCTAAGTCGGTTATCGTTACACCCCTAGTTAGAACTGGGTTTA
Source organism: Salarias fasciatus (assembly GCF_902148845.1). Lineage (NCBI taxonomy): Eukaryota > Metazoa > Chordata > Actinopteri > Blenniiformes > Blenniidae > Salarias > Salarias fasciatus. The sequence continues at coordinate 33,350,888 of NC_043751.1, forward strand.
GGTCAGGTTTAGGGTCTGGGTTTGGGTTAGAACTGGGTTTAGGTCAGGTTTGGGGTCAGGGTTTGGGTTAGAACTGGGTTTAGGTCAGGTTTAGGGTCTGGGTTTGGGTTAGAACTGGGTTTAGGTCAGGTTTAGGGTCTGGGTTTGGGTTAGAACTGGGTTTAGGTCAGGTTTGGGGTCAGGGTTTGGGTTAGAACTGGGTTCAGGTCAGGTTTAGGGTCAGGGTTTGGGTTAGAACTGGGTTTAGGTCAGGTTTAGGGTCTGGGTTTGGGTTAGAACTGGGTTTAGGTCAGGTTTAGGGTCAGGGTTTGGGTTAGAACTGGGTTCAGGTCAGGTTTAGGGTCAGGGTTTGGGTTAGAACTGGGTTTAGGTCAGGTTTAGGGTCTGGGTTTGGGTTGGAACTGGGTTTAGGTCAGGTTTAGGGTCAGGGTTTGGGTTAGAACTGGGTTTAGGTCAGGTTTAGGGTCTGGGTTTGGGTTAGAACTGGGTTTAGGTCAGGTTTAGGGTCTGGGTTTGGGTTAGAACTGGGTTTAGGTCAGGTTTGGGGTCTGGGTTTGGGTTAGAACTGGGTTCAGGTCAGGTTTAGGGTCAGGGTTTGGGTTAGAACTGGGTTCAGGTCAGGTTTAGGGTCAGGGTTTGGGTTAGAACTGGGTTTAGGTCAGGTTTAGGGTCTGGGTTTGGGTTAGAACTGGGTTTAGGTCAGGTTTAGGGTCTGGGTTTGGGTTAGAACTGGGTTTAGGTCAGGTTTAGGGTCTGGGTTTGGGTTAGAACTGGGTTTAGGTCAGGTTTAGGGTCTGGGTTAGGCCTTTCTTTTTGATGGTTAAGGTGGGGGGGAGGGGCGAGGGAATGTCTGATGTCATAAATGTCCTCACAACTCCAGAAAGACAAATGTTTGTGCGTGTGTGATGTTTGTCTCTGTTTTTGTGAAGGATGTGTGTGTGTGTGTGTGTGTGTGTGTGTGTGTGTGTGTGGTGTGTGTGTGTGTGTGTGTGTGTGTGTGTGTTTGTGTGTGTGTGTGTGTGTGTCAGGTTTCCACAGCTGATGTGTGTCAGTAGTGGAGCTGATGCTGATGATGATGATGATGATGATGATGAAGCTGATAAAACTGGATCAGGGCCGTTAGGCTTCAAAGGTCATGACCTTCAGATTTGTTTTTGGGACAATCCCGCTGTCTCCTGTGAGCCTCTGACTGACAGCTGGGGGCGGGGCTGGGGGCGGGGCTGGATGCTGATGACATCATCAGAATGAGCACTCGGAGGTCTCCACCTTCCAGTCAGATTGACGGGTCGATCAGAACCAGACTGATCCGGATCAGATTAAAGAACCGGGCCGCCTCTACCGCACAGCCGGAGGGGGCCGGCGTCTCCATGGTAACCGGTCACAGTCAGACGACCCCATCAGCAACCAGCCAGGGGTCACCGAGGGGTCACTGATGACATCACAAGGGACTCAAACTGAAGAGTGTGTGTGTGTGTGTGTGTGTGTGTGTGTGTGTGTGTGTGTGTGTGTGTGTGTGTGTGTGTGTGTGTTGCAGAGTGACTGAAGCATGAGCGGCCCTCAGGCTCTGAGGATGGAAGCAGAGCTGGAGGCAGGATCTCGGTGAGTACAATGTGCATGTGCACGTGTGTGTGTGTGAGGCTGAGGCTGATGTTCCGTGTGTGTGTGTGTGTGTGTGTGTGTGTCTCAGACGTCAGATGGTGCTGTGAAGAAGCCATGGGTAGCTGCCTAAGCTGTCCAGAGAAAGAGTCGATTCCAGATAATCATCAGAGTAAATTCAAGGTGACTGTAAACACACACACACACACACACACACACACACACACACACACACACACACACACACACAGCTCGCGGCTTGTTGGGCCTGACCCTGCTGGCCTCCGCCCCCAGGTGATCAATGTGGACGACGATGGGAACGAGCTGGGCTCGGGCGTGATGGAGCTGACCGACGCCGAGCTGGTGCTCCACACTCATCGCCGTGACGACGTCAGGTGGCCGTACCTGTGCCTGCGGCGCTATGGCTACGACTCCAACCTGTTCTCCTTCGAGAGCGGCCGGCGCTGTCAGACCGGACAAGGTAGGCCCCGAAGCCCCGCCCCCTCGCCGTGACAGAACGCGCCGGCGCGGCGGCGTGCGGCGGGAGGCGCGGCGTGACGTGTCGCCGTTGTCTTCAGGGATCTTTGCCTTCAAGTGCTGCCGGGCGGAGGAGATCTTCAACATGCTGCAGGAGGTGATGCACAGCCACAGCATCAGCGTGGTGGAGGAGGCGGTGCTGGAGCCCGGCCAGCAGGGGGCGCTCACCCCCGCCGCCCTGGGCTACTCGGTGCCCTCGGTGCCCAACGGCGTGAGCAGGGTTCCCTCGGCGGGCGACGCCCCGTCCCACCCCTCCACCCGCCACCCGTCGGTGGCCTCCACCCGCCTGCCGTCGGTGGGCGAGGAGTCCACACACCCCCTGCTGGTGGCCGAGGACACGGTGAGAACCCCGCCCCCTCCGCCCCCGCCCCGCCCCCACCCGCCTCATGCTCAGAGTGTGTGTGTGTGTGTGTGTGTGTGTGCAGGTGCACACCTACGTGAACACGTCGGGCCTCCTGGAGGAGCAGCCCAGTCCTCTGACGGTCACCACTCCTCTGGAGAGTCCCACGTCTCCCCCGTGTCCTCCGACCCCTCCCCCCCCGCGGGACCGGCCCGAGGCGGCGGCGGCGGCGGCGGCGCCGGAGCCCCAGGTGCTGCTGGAGCCGCAGAGCGTGCGCTTCGTGCTCGGCCCCACGCCGGTTCAGCGTCAGCTGATGGAGAAGGAGCGGCGGCAGAAGGAGCAGAAGGAGGGGGAGGAGCCCCGAGAGACCAACGGCCACCCGGAGGCGGCGCCGGCGGCGGAGGCGGAGCCCGAGCCGCCGCACTCCAACGGCTCGTCGTCCGCGCCTCGCCGCCACCGCCCGCCGCCGCTCACCCCCGACCTGCAGAATGTCAACAACTCGGCGCAGCGGCGCACCGCCCTGCTGGACTACGAGAACCTGCCGGCGCTGCCGCCGGTGTGGGAGACCCGCAAGCCGAGCTCGGAGGAGGAGGAGGGCGGCGGCGGCGGCGGCGGCCTCAAGACGCCGGCGCTCAACGGCTTCGGCCACCACCCGCTGCTGCACTCCTACTCCCACCCGCTGTCCGCCGCCCTCGAGTCCTCGCACAACTACGTGAACACGGAGAACGTGACGGCGCCGCTGAGCGCCCACCGGGCCGACACGGCGCGGCGCCGCGCCGACGGCCCCACCGTCTTCAACTTCGACTTCCGCCGGCCGGCGCCGCCGGGCCACCCGGAGCCGCCCAAGACTCTCAACTACATCGAGGTGGAGATGGACGGCGGCGCCGGCGCCAAGGGCGCCTCGGACGGCAGCGGCCCTCACACGCCTCGCACCCCCACCTCGCCGCTGCCGCCCACCACGCCCACCCGCCGCACCGAGCTCTACGCCCTCATCGACATCGAGCGCACCGCCGCCATGTCCAGCCTGCAGAAGGCGCGGCCGCGGGACGACGGCACGTCGCGCAAAACCAGACACAACAGCACCGAGCTGCCCACCAAGAGCACGGCGTGACTCCGCCTCCACGGACTCTGACCAATCGCAGCGCCGAGGCTCGCCCGCCGCCATGTTTATAGACTGCATTCCATATCTAGTACACGTCAGTATTACTGAGAGAGCATTCCATTTAGCTGTAACTCCACCTTCTACCTGTGCAGAGAGCCTCACAATAAAGCTCCTTGATTTGTACGCAGCTCGTCTGGCCCCGCCTCCTCCGTCTCCACGGCAACACGCCGTCTTCAATGACAGACGGCAACACGACGGGCTACACAACAACACGACACACAGCACGACAACACTCAACACAACACAACACAACACAACACAACACAATGGCAGAACAACATAATGACAAGTCATGTTGAGTGTTTTTGTCGTGTCAGTGTGTTGTTATCAGTGTGTTGTTACCAGTGTGTTGTTACCAGTGTTGTTACCCGTGTGTTGTTACCCGTGTGTTGTTACCCGTGTGTTGTTATCAGTGTGTTGACTGTTGGCGTCTTGAGTGTTGTCACTGTGTTGAGTGTTACGTTGGGTGTTGTCATGTCGAGTGTTTTTGTTGTGCTGTTGTCTTTTTGAGCGCTGTCATGTGGAGTGGTGTTGAGTGTTGTGTTGTGTTGAGTGTTGTCATTTGGATGTTGTCGTGTTCAGTGTTGCCATGATTAGTGTTTTCGTTGTGTTGTGTTGCCGTTGTCGTCACTGTTCAGTGTTTTTGTGTTGAGTGTTGTCGACTTTTTGAGGTTTGTCACTGTTGTGTTGTCATGTTGAGCGTAGCATGTTTAGTGTTGTGTTGAGTTTTGCCATTTTGTGTGTTGTCATTGTGTTGTTGTCTTGAGTGTTATTTTGAGTGTTGTGTTAACCTGTTGTGTCGTCATCTTGAGTGTTGTCATTTGGATGTTGTCGTGATGAGTCATTTTTAGTGTTTTTGTTGTGTTGCCATTGTCTTCATTGTTGTCTTGTTGTGTTGAGCGTTGTGTTGTTGAGCGTTGTGTTGTCTCATGTTGAATTATATTGTTGTCGCTGTCTTGAGTGTTGTATTGTGTTTAGTGTGGTGTCGTGTTGTTATATTGTTGTCTGTTGTCGTGCTGAGTGTTTTGTTTGTGTTGACTTGTCGTGTTGTGTTGACTGTTGTGTCTGAGTGAAAAAGCAGTTTTTCTTGATTTCCGCTGTGAACGGTGTTCTGTCTCCTCCCTGCTGACCGCCAGAGGCGGAGCCTAAAGCACTGGAATGACCAACGCCAGCTTGGTCACGAGGAATCCCAGAGACCAGTCCCACTGGGACCAGACCAGACCAGTCCCACTGGGACCAGACCAGACCAGACCAGTCCCACTGGGACCACTTGGACCAGTCCAGTCCAGTCCCACTGGGCCCAGTAGGACCAGACCAGTCCCACTGGGACCACTGGGACCAGACCAGTCCCACTGGGACCAGTAGGACCAGACCAGGCCCACTGGGCCCACTGGGACCAGACCAGACCAGTCCCACTGGGCCCAGTAGGACCAGACCAGTCCCACTGGGACCACTGGGACCAGACCAGTCCCACTGGGCCCAGACCAGTCCCACTGGGACCAGTAGGACCAGACCAGTCCCACTGGGCCCAGTAGGACCAGACCAGACCAGTCCCACTGGGACCACTGGGACCAGACCAGTCCCACTGGGCCCAGTATCTGTAGGACCTTTGTTTTGTTCGAGCGGGAGTCTAAAACTGGAGCCCGGCCTGAGAATGCGTGGCCTTTACCTCTGCAGCGTCTTTCCAGGCGAGGCTGAATCAGCGTCTCCAGAAGAAGAAAGCCTGAAATATGACAGAGCTCAGAGTGCTGCAGGAAGCGCCTACGACTCGGTGCCGGAGGCGTATCGCCAGAAATTTAGAAACTTTAAAAGTCAGACGGAGTGATGTTGAATCTGGCTGTGAGAAAGTCGCACCGTTTCACAGCCGGAGCGCCTCACACAACGTAAAAAACTACAAACGGCTTCAGGAGTTGATTTTGATGGAAGAGTTGAAGAACCGTTGCGGACAGAACTGCTCCACGTATCGGTGAGCAGAAGGCTTTGGGTGTGTGGGACGCGGCTACGTCGTGCTCATGAAGACTTTTAGCACCATGTTGGGCCGAGTCGTAGCTTCGGCCTGAACCTCGAGCTGAGAGCGCCGCCCTGGTGGAGCGAAACACTGAGTTCAGACGGGACGGGAATCGTTTGTCTCTACCGTCAGAGGCATGGACTCTTTAAATCAGACATCGACGTGAAGCGTGGACGGGCCTTCTCTCCTCCTGAGGCATGATGGGTCGGGGCTTCTTGGGGCTCCTTCCACAGACATTTTTTTTTTCATAAAAACAAAAAGTGGTAAAACCACAGTAAGACCACTGATTGGTGAAAATTTGAAAAAAAAAAAAATTCTTAGTTTCAACATCAAAAAAGTGGTAAAGCTCGTAAGACCATTAGTGAAAAAAACAAAAAAAAGAGCCTCCACGATGGGCAGGGTGGGGGCGGAGCCTCCACGATGGGCAGGGTGGGGGCGGAGCCTCCACGATGGGCAGTGTGGGGGCGGAGCCTCCACGATGGGCAGGGCGGGGGCGGAGCCTCCACGATGGGCAGGGTGGGGGCGGAGCCGAGCAGCAGCCTCACAGACCCAGGACTGGACCTGGAACTGTCGGTTCTTCATCCTGCTGCCGAAACGTCTCCGCTGTGAAGCACCTGAGACGGTTCTTCATGTTCTTCCTGAGCGCAGGAGAACCATCGGGTTCTTCACTCTTCCAACGCAGTTTTTAACTCGTGTGGTCAAACTTATCCACGGAGGTGGAGACAAACCCAAAGCAACGGCTGCCGCTGGACGTCAGAACCGGTCCACAAAAACCACCAGAGACCGAGAGATCCTGCAGAACGTCTGGTCCTCTGTGGACCTGGTCCTCCTGTCCACTGGGACAGACCAGATCCACATATCAAGGTTCTGCAAAGTCTCAACTCTCTCGGAGGAAACTGGAGTCTCGAAGAAACAGTCAGAAAAACTTTATTTCAGTTTGTGTACAAAGAATGAAAGAAAACAAACAAACAATCTTCAGCGAGAACATTTCTGTCCGTTGAGTCGGTTCCTGCTGATCTGCTCCACAACGCCGTGGTACTCCTCCAGCCTGGCCCGGAGCCGGCCCAGCAGCTGCACACAGGGAAACAACAGGGAAACAACAAGTAAACAACAAGTAAACAACAGGGAACAACAGGGAAACAACAGGGAAACAACAAGTAAACAACAGGGAAACAACAGGGAAACAACAAGGAAACAACAGGGAAACAACAGGGAAACAACAGGGAAACAACAAGTAAACAACAAGTAAACATCAGGGAAACAACAGGGAAACAACAAGTAAACAACAGGGAAACAATAAGTAAACATCAGGGAAACAACAAGTAAACAACAGGGAAACAACAAGTAAACAACAGGGAAACAACAAGTAAACATCAGGGAAACAACAAGTAAACAACAGGGAAACAACAAGTAAACAACAAGTAAACAACAGGGAAACAACAAGTAAACAACAGGGAAACAAGTAAACAACAGGGAAACAACAAGTAAACAACAGGGAAACAACAGGGAAACAACAAGGAAACAACAGGGAAACAACAAGTAAACATCAGGGAAACAATAAGTAAACAACAGGGAAACAACAAGTAAACAACAGGGAAACAATAAGTAAACATCAGGGAAACAACAAGTAAACAACAGGGAAACAACAAGTAAACAACAGGGAAACAACAAGTAAACAACAGGGAAACAACAAGTAAACAACAGGGAAACAACAAGTAAACAACAGGGAAACAACAAGTAAACAACAGGGAAACAGCAAGTAAACAACAGGGAAACAACAGGGAAACAACAAGTAAACAACAGGGAAACAACAAGTAAACAACAGGGAAACAACAAGTAAACAACAGGGAAACAAGTAAACAACAGGGAAACAACAAGTAAACAACAAGTAAACAACAGGGAAACAACAAGTAAACAACAACACCTGTTGTTTACCTGTTGTTTGCCTGTTGTTTACCAGTTGTTTACCAGTTGTTTACCTGTTGTTTACCTGTTGTTTGCCAGTTGTTTAGCTGTTGTTTAAGAGTTGTTTAGCTTTTGTTTACCTGTTGTTTGCCTGTTGTTTAGCTGTTGTTTACCAGTTGTTTACCTGTTGTTTGCCTGTTGTTTACCAGTTGTTTACCTGTTTACAGGTAAACAACTGGCAAACAACAGCTAAACAACAGGGAAACAACTGGTAAACAACAGGTAAACAACTGGTAAACAACAGGTAAACAACTTGCAAAAAACAGGTAAACAACTGGCAAACAACAGGTAAACAACAGGTAAACAACTGGTAAACAACAGGGAAACAAGTAAACAACAGGGAAACAACAGGGAAACAACAAGTAAACAACAGGGAAACAAGAAGTAAACAACAGGGAAACAACAAGTAAACAACAGGGAAACAACAAGTAAACAACAAGTAAACAACAGGGAAACAACAAGTAAACAACAGGGAAACAACAGGGAAACAACAAGTAAACAACAAGTAAACAACAGGGAAACAACAGGGAAACAACAAGGAAACAACAGGGAAACAATAAGTAAACAACAGGGAAACAATAAGTAAACAACAGGGAAACAACAAGTAAACAACAGGGAAACAACAGGGAAACAACAAGGAAACAACAGGGAAACAATAAGTAAACAACAGGTAAACAACAGGTAAACAACTGGCAAACAACAGGTAAACAACTGGCAAACAACAGGTAAACAACTGGTAAACAACAGGTAAACAACTGGCAAACAACTGGCAAACAACAGGTAAACAACAGGTAAACAACTGGCAAACAACAGGTAAACAACAGGTAAACAACTGGTAAACAACAGGTAAACAACAGGCAAACAACAGGTAAACAACTGGTAAACAACAGGTAAACAATTGGTAAACAAAAGCTAAACAACTGGTGAACAACTGGCAAACAACTGGCAAACAACTGGTAAACAACAGGCAAACAACAAGTAAACAACAGGTAAACAACTGGCAAACAGGTAAACAACAGGCAAACAACAGGTAAACAACAGGTAAACAACTGGTAAACAACAGCTAAACAACAGGCAAACAACTGGCAAACAACAGGTAAACAACTGGTAAACAACAGGTAAACAACTGGTAAACAACAGGCAAACAACAGGTAAACAACAGGTAAACAACAGCTAAACAACTGGTAAACAACAGGTAAACAACTGGCAAACAACAGGTAAACAACAGGTAAACAACTGGCAAACAACTGGTAAACAACAGGTAAACAACTGGCAAACAACTGGCAAACAACTGGCAAACAACAGGTAAACAACAGGTAAACAACTGGCAAACAACAGGTAAACAACAGGTAAACAACTGGTAAACAACAGCTAAACAACAGGCAAACAACTGGCAAACAACAGGTAAACAACTGGTAAACAACAGGTAAACAACTGGTAAACAACAGGCAAACAACAGGTAAACAACAGGTAAACAACAGCTAAACAACTGGTAAACAACAGGTAAACAACTGGCAAACAACAGGTAAACAACAGGTAAACAACTGGCAAACAACTGGTAAACAACAGGTAAACAACTGGCAAACAACTGGCAAACAACTGGCAAACAACAGGTAAACAACAGGTAAACAACTGGCAAACAACAGGTAAACAACAGGTAAACAACTGGTAAACAACAGGTAAACAACAGGCAAACAACAGGTAAACAACTGGTAAACAACAGGTAAACAATTGGTAAACAAAAGCTAAACAACTGGTAAACAACTGGCAAACAACTGGCAAACAACTGGTAAACAACAGGCAAACAACAGGTAAACAACTGGCAAACAGGTAAACAACAGGCAAACAACAGGTAAACAAAAGCTAAACAACTGGTAAACAACAGCTAAACAACAGGCAAACAACTGGCAAACAACAGGTAAACAACTGGTAAACAACAGGTAAACAACTGGTAAACAACAGGCAAACAACAGGTAAACAACAGGTAAACAACAGCTAAACAACTGGTAAACAACAGGTAAACAACTGGCAAACAACAGGTAAACAACAGGTAAACAACTGGCAAACAACTGGTAAACAACAGGTAAACAACTGGCAAACAACTGGCAAACAACAGGTAAACAACTGGTAAACAACTGGTAAACAACAGCTAAACAACAGGTAAACAACTGGTAAACAACAGGTAAACAACAGGTAAACAACAGGTAAACAACAGCTAAACTGGTAAACAATTGGTAAACAACAGGTAAACAGGTAAACAACATGTAAACAACTGGTAACAACAGGTAAACAACTGGTAAACAACAGGCAAACAACAGGTAAACAACTGGTAAACAACAGCTAAAACAACAGGTAAACAGGTAAACAACAGGTAAACAACTGGTAAACAACAGGTAAACAACTGGCAAACAACAGCTAAACAACAGGGAAACAACTGGTAAACAACAGGTAAACAGGTAAACAACAGGTAAACAACTGGTAAACAACAGGTAAACAACTGGCAAACAACAGGTAAACAACTGGCAAACAACAGGTAAACAACAGGTAAACAACTGGTAAACAACAGGGAAACAAGTAAACAACAGGGAAACAACAAGTAAACAACAGGGAAACAACAAGTAAACAACAGGGAAACAACAGGGAAACAACAAGTAAACACAGGGAAACAACAGGGAAACAACAGGGAAACAACAAGTAAACACAAGTAAACAACAGGGAAACAACAGGAAACAACAAGGAAAAACAGGGAAACAACAAGTAAACAACAGGGAAACAATAAGTAAACAACAGGGAAACAACAAGTAAACAACAAGAAAACAACAAGGAAACAACAGGGAAACAATAAGTAAACAACAGGTAAACAACAGGTAAACAACAGGTAAACAACTGGTAAACAACTGGTAAACAACAGGTAAACAACTGGTAAACAACAGGTAAACAACTGGCAAACAACTGGTAAACAACAGGTAAACAACTGGTAAACAACAGGTAAACAACTGGTAAACAACAGGCAAACAACAGGTAACAACTGGTAAAACAACAGCTAAACAACAGGCAAACAACAGGCAAACAACAGGTAAACAACTGGTAAACAACAGGTAAACAATTGGTAAACAAAAGCTAAACAACTGGTAAACAACTGGCAAACAACAGGCAAACAACAGGCAAACAGGTAAACAACAGGTAAACAACAGGCAAACAACTGGTAAACAACAGGTAAACAAAAGCTAAACAACTGGTAAACAACAGGCAAACAACAGGCAAACAACAGGTAAACAACTGGTAAACAACAGCTAAACAACAGATAAACAGGTAAACAACAGGTAAACAACTGGTAAACAACAGCTAAACAACTGGCAAACAACAGCTAAACAACTGGCAAACAACAGCTAAACAACAGGCAAACAACTGGTAAACAACAGGTAAACAACAGGTAAACAACTGGTAAACAACTGGTAAACAACAGGTAAACAACAGGTAAACAACTGGTAAACAACAGGCAAACAACAGGTAAACAACAGGTAAACAACTGGTAAACAACAGGGAAACAAGTAAACAACAGGGAAACAACAGGGAAACAACAAGTAAACAACAGGGAAACAAGAAGTAAACAACAGGGAAACAAGAAGTAAACAACAGGGAAACAACAAGTAAACAACAGGGAAACAACAGGGAAACAACAAGTAAACAACAAGTAAACAACAGGGAAACAACAGGGAAACAACAAGGAAACAACAGGGAAACAATAAGTAAACAACAGGGAAACAATAAGTAAACAACAGGGAAACAACAAGTAAACAACAGGGAAACAACAGGGAAACAACAAGGAAACAACAGGGAAACAACAAGTAAACAACAGGGAAACAATAAGTAAACAACAGGGAAACAATAAGTAAACAACAGGGAAACAACAAGGAAACAACAGGGAAACAATAAGTAAACAACAGGGAAACAATAAGTAAACAACAGGTAAACAACAGGTAAACAACAGGTGAACAACTGGCAAACAACTGGTGAACAACTGGTAAACAACAGGTAAACAACTGGTAAACAACAGGTAAACAACTGGCAAACAACTGGTAAACAACAGGTAAACAACTGGTAAACAACAGGTAAACAACTGGTAAACAACAGGCAAACAACAGGTAAACAACTGGTAAACAACAGCTAAACAACAGGCAAACAACAGGCAAACAACAGGTAAACAACTGGCAAACAACAGGTAAACAATTGGTAAACAAAAGCTAAACAACTGGTAAACAACTGGCAAACAACTGGCAAACAACAGGCAAACAACAGGCAAACAACAGGCAAACAGGTAACAACAGGTAAACAACAGGCAAACAACAGGTAAACAAAAGCTAAACAACTGGTAAACAACAGCTAAACAACAGGCAAACAACAGGCAAACAACAGGTAAACAACTGGTAAACAACAGCTAAACAACAGATAAACAGGTAAACAACAGGTAAACAACTGGTAAACAACAGCTAAACAACTGGCAAACAACAGCTAAACAACTGGCAAACAACTGGCAAACAACTGGTAAACAACAGGCAAACAACAAGTAAACAACAGGTAAACAACTGGCAAACAGGTAAACAACAGGCAAACAACAGGTAAACAAAAGGTAAACAACTGGTAAACAACAGCTAAACAACAGGCAAACAACAGGTAAACAACTGGTAAACAACAGGTAAACAACTGGTAAACAACAGGCAAACAACAGGTAAACAACAGGTAAACAACAGCTAAACAACTGGTAAACAACAGGTAAACAACTGGCAAACAACTGGTAAACAACAGGCAAACAACAGGTAAACAACTGGCAAACAGGTAACAACAGGCAAACAACAGGTAACAAAAGCTAAACAACTGGTAAACAACAGCTAAACAACAGGCAAACAACTGGCAAACAACAGGTAAACAACTGGTAAACAACAGGTAAACAACTGGTAAACAACAGGCAAACAACACGTAAACAACAGCTAAACAACTGGTAAACAACAGGTAAACAACTGGCAAACAACAGGCAAACAACAGGTAAACAACAGGTAAACAACTGGCAAACAACTGGTAAACAACAGGTAAAAAAACTGGCAAACAACTGGCAAACAACTGGTAAACAACAGGTAAACAACTGGTAAACAACAGCTAAACAACTGGTAAACAACTGGTAAACAACTGGTAAACAACAGGTAAACAACAGCTAAACAACTGGTAAACAACTGGTAAACAACAGGTAAACAATTGGTAAACAACAGGTAAACAGGTAAACAACAGGTAAACAACAGGTAAACAACTGGCAAACAACTGGTAAACAACAGGCAAACAACAGGCAAACAACTGGTAAACAACAGGTAAACAGGTAAACAACAGGTAAACAACTGGTAAACAACAGGTAAACAACTGGCAAACAACAGGTAAACAACTGGCAAACAACAGGTAAACAACAGGTAAACAACTGGTAAACAACAGGGAAACAAGTAAACAACAGGGAAACAACAAGTAAACAACAGGGAAACAAGAAGTAAACAACAGGGAAACAACAGGTAAACAACAGGTAAACAACTGGTAAACAACAGGTAAACAACTGGTAAACAACAGGTAAACAACTGGTAAACAACAGGGAAACAAGTAAACAACAGGGAAACAACAGGGAAACAACAAGTAAACAACAGGGAAACAAGAAGTAAACAACAGGGAAACAAGAAGTAAACAACAGGGAAACAACAAGTAAACAACAGGGAAACAACAAGTAAACAACAAGTAAACAACAGGGAAACAACAGGGAAACAACAAGGAAACAACAGGGAAACAATAAGTAAACAACAGGGAAACAATAAGTAAACAACAGGGAAACAACAAGTAAACAACAGGGAAACAACAAGGAAACAACAGGGAAACAATAAGTAAACAACAGGTAAACAACAGGTAAACAACAGGTAAACAACTGGTAAACAACTGGTAAACAACTGGTAAACAACAGGTAAACAACTGGCAAACAACTGGTAAACAACAGGTAAACAACTGGTAAACAACAGGTAAACAACTGGTAAACAACAGGCAAACAACAGGTAAACAACTGGTAAACAACAGCTAAACAACAGGCAAACAACAGGCAAACAACAGGTAAACAACTGGCAAACAACAGGTAAACAATTGGTAAACAAAAGCTAAACAACTGGTAAACAACTGGCAAACAACAGGCAAACAACAGGCAAACAGGTAAACAACAGGTAAACAACAGGCAAACAACAGGTAAACAAAAGCTAAACAACTGGTAAACAACAGCTAAACAACAGGCAAACAACAGGCAAACAACAGGTAAACAACTGGTAAACAACAGCTAAACAACAGATAAACAGGTAAACAACAGGTAAACAACTGGTAAACAACAGCTAAACAACTGGCAAACAACAGCTAAACAACTGGCAAACAACAGCTAAACAACAGGCAAACAACTGGTAAACAACAGGTAAACAACAGGTAAACAACTGGTAAACAACTGGTAAACAACAGGTAAACAACAGGTAAACAACTGGTAAACAACAGGTAAACAACTGGTAAACAACAGGTAAACAACTGGTAAACAACAGGCAAACAACAGGTAAACAACTGGTAAACAACAGCTAAACAACAGGCAAACAACAGGTAAACAACTGGCAAACAACTGGTAAACAACAGGTAAACAACTGGTAAACAACTGGTAAACAACAGCTAAACAACTGGTAAACAACTGGTAAACAACAGGTAAACAACAGGTAAACAACAGATAAACAACAGCTAAACAACTGGTAAACAACAGGTAAACAATTGGTAAACAACAGGTAAACAGGTAAACAACAGGTAAACAACTGGTAAACAACAGGTAAACAACTGGTAAACAACAGGCAAACAACAGGTAAACAACTGGTAAACAACAGCTAAACAACAGGTAAACAGGTAAACAACAGGTAAACAACTGGTAAACAACAGGTAAACAACTGGCAAACAACAGCTAAACAACAGGGAAACAACTGGTAAACAACAGGTAAACAGGTAAACAACAGGTAAACAACTGGTAAACAACAGGTAAACAACTGGCAAACAACAGGTAAACAACTGGCAAACAACAGGTAAACAACAGGTAAACAACTGGTAAACAACAGGGAAACAAGTAAACAACAGGGAAACAACAAGTAAACAACAGGGAAACAAGAAGTAAACAACAGGGAAACAACAGGGAAACAACAAGTAAACAACAGGGAAACAACAGGGAAACAACAGGGAAACAACAAGTAAACAACAGGGAAACAACAGGGAAACAACAAGGAAACAACAGGGAAACAATAAGTAAACAACAGGGAAACAATAAGTAAACAACAGGGAAACAACAAGTAAACAACAAGAAAACAACAAGGAAACAACAGGGAAACAATAAGTAAACAACAGGTAAACAACAGGTAAACAACAGGTGAACAACTGGCAAACAACTGGTGAACAACTGGTAAACAACAGGTAAACAACTGGTAAACAACAGGTAAACAACTGGCAAACAACTGGTAAACAACAGGTAAACAACTGGTAAACAACAGGTAAACAACTGGTAAACAACAGGCAAACAACAGGTAAACAACTGGTAAACAACAGCTAAACAACAGGCAAACAACAGGCAAACAACAGGTAAACAACAGGTAAACAACTGGTAAACAACAGGTAAACAACTGGTAAACAACAGGTAAACAACTGGTAAACAACAGGGAAACAAGTAAACAACAGGGAAACAACAGGGAAACAACAAGTAAACAACAGGGAAACAAGAAGTAAACAACAGGGAAACAAGAAGTAAACAACAGGGAAACAACAAGTAAACAACAGGGAAACAACAGGGAAACAACAAGTAAACAACAAGTAAACAACAGGGAAACAACAGGGAAACAACAAGGAAACAACAGGGAAACAATAAGTAAACAACAGGGAAACAATAAGTAAACAACAGGGAAACAACAAGTAAACAACAGGGAAACAACAGGGAAACAACAAGGAAACAACAGGGAAACAATAAGTAAACAACAGGTAAACAACAGGTAAACAACAGGTAAACAACTGGCAAACAACAGGTAAACAACTGGCAAACAACAGGTAAACAACAGGTAAACAACTGGTAAACAACAGGTAAACAACTGGCAAACAACAGGTAAACAACAGGTAAACAACTGGCAAACAACAGGTAAACAACAGGTAAACAACTGGTAAACAACAGGTAAACAACAGGTAAACAACAGGCAAACAACTGGTAAACAACTGGTAAACAACAGGTAAACAATTGGTAAACAAAAGCTAAACAACTGGTGAACAACTGGCAAACAACTGGCAAACAACTGGTAAACAACAGGCAAACAACAAGTAAACAACAGTTTAACAACTGGCAAACAGGTAAACAACAGGCAAACAACAGGTAAACAACAGGTAAACAACTGGTAAACAACAGCTAAACAACAGGCAAACAACTGGCAAACAACAGGTAAACAACTGGTAAACAACAGGTAAACAACTGGTAAACAACAGGCAAAACAACAGGTAAACAACAGGTAAACAACAGCTAAACAACTGGTAAACAACAGGCAAACAACAGGTAAACAACAGGTAAACAACTGGCAAACAACTGGTAAACAACAGGTAAACAACTGGCAAACAACAGGCAAACAACTGGCAAACAACAGGTAAACAACTGGTAAACAACAGGTAAACAACTGGTAAACAACAGGCAAACAACAGGTAAACAACAGGTAAACAACTGGTAAACAACAGGTAAACAACTGGCAAACAACTGGCAAACAACAGGTAAACAACAGGTAAACAACTGGCAAACAACTGGTAAACAACAGGTAAAAAAACTGGCAAACAACTGGCAAACAACTGGTAAACAACAGGTAAACAACTGGTAAACAACAGCTAAACAACTGGTAAACAACAGGTAAACAACTGGTAAACAACAGGTAAACAACAGGTAAACAACTGGTAAACACTGGTAAACAACAGGTAAACAATTGGTAAACAGGTAAACAGGTAAACAACAGGTAAACAACAGGTAAACAACTGGCAAACAACTGGTAAACAACAGGCAAACAACAGGCAAACAACTGGTAAACAACAGGTAAACAGGTAAACAACAGGTAAACAACTGGTAAACAACAGGTAAACAACTGGCAAACACAGGTAAACAACAGGTAAACAACTGGTAACAACAGGGAAACAAGTAAACAACAGGGAAACAACAAGTAAACAACAGGGAAACAAGAAGTAAACAACAGGGAAACAACAGGGAAACAACAAGTAAACAACAGCGAAACAACAGGGAAACAACAGGGAAACAACAAGTAAACAACAAGTAAACAACAGGGAAACAACAGGGAAACAACAAGGAAACAACAGGGAAACAATAAGTAAACAACAGGGAAACAATAAGTAAACAACAGGGAAACACAAGTAAACAACAAGAAAACAACAAGGAAACAACAGGGAAACAATAAGTAAACAACAGGTAAACAACAGGTAAACAACAGGTAAACAACTGGTAAACAACTGGTAAACAACAGGTAAACAACTGGCAAACAACTGGTAAACAACAGGTAAACAACTGGCAAACAACTGGCAAACAACTGGCAAACAACAGGTAAACAACAGGTAAACAACTGGTAAACAACAGCTAAACAACTGGTAAACAACTGGTAAACAACAGGTAAACAACTGGTAAACAACAGGGAAACAAGTAAACAACAGGGAAACAACAGGGAAACAACAAGTAAACAACAGGGAAACAAGAAGTAAACAACAGGGAAACAAGAAGTAAACAACAGGGAAACAACAAGTAAACAACAGGGAAACAACAGGGAAACAACAAGTAAACAACAAGTAAACAACAGGGAAACAACAGGGAAACAACAAGGAAACAACAGGGAAACAATAAGTAAACAACAGGGAAACAATAAGTAAACAACAGGGAAACAACAAGTAAACAACAGGGAAACAACAGGGAAACAACAAGGAAACAACAGGGAAACAATAAGTAAACAACAGGTAAACAACAGGTAAACAACAGGTAAACAACTGGCAAACAACAGGTAAACAACTGGCAAACAACAGGTAAACAACAGGTAAACAACTGGTAAACAACAGGTAAACAACTGGCAAACAACAGGTAAACAACAGGTAAACAACTGGCAAACAACAGGTAAACAACAGGTAAACAACTGGTAAACAACAGGTAAACAACAGGTAAACAACAGGCAAACAACTGGTAACAACTGGTAAACAACAGGTAAACAATTGGTAAACAAAAGCTAAACAACTGGTGAACAACTGGCAAACAACTGGCAAACAACTGGTAAACAACAGGCAAACAACAAGTAAACAACAGTTTAACAACTGGCAAACAGGTAAACAACAGGCAAACAACAGGTAAACAACAGGTAAACAACTGGTAAACAACAGCTAAACAACAGGCAAACAACTGGCAAACAACAGGTAAACAACTGGTAAACAACAGGTAAACAACTGGTAAACAACAGGCAAACAACAGGTAAACAACAGGTAAACAACAGCTAAACAACTGGTAAACAACAGGTAAACAACTGGCAAACAACAGGTAAACAACAGGTAAACAACTGGCAAACAACTGGTAAACAACAGGTAAACAACTGGCAAACAACAGGCAAACAACTGGCAAACAACAGGTAAACAACTGGTAAACAACAGGTAAACAACTGGTAAACAACAGGCAAACAACAGGTAAACAACAGGTAAACAACTGGTAAACAACAGGTAAACAACTGGCAAACAACTGGCAAACAACAGGTAAACAACAGGTAAACAACTGGCAAACAACTGGTAAACAACAGGTAAAAAAACTGGCAAACAACTGGCAAACAACTGGTAAACAACAGGTAAACAACTGGTAAACAACAGCTAAACAACTGGTAAACAACAGGTAAACAACTGGTAAACAACAGGTAAACAACAGCTAAACAACTGGTAAACAACTGGTAAACAACAGGTAAACAATTGGTAAACAGGTAAACAGGTAAACAACAGGTAAACAACAGGTAAACAACTGGCAAACAACTGGTAAACAACAGGCAAACAACAGGCAAACAACTGGTAAACAACAGGTAAACAGGTAAACAACAGGTAAACAACTGGTAAACAACAGGTAAACAACTGGCAAACAACAGGTAAACAACAGGTAAACAACTGGTAAACAACAGGGAAACAAGTAAACAACAGGGAAACAACAAGTAAACAACAGGGAAACAAGAAGTAAACAACAGGGAAACAACAGGGAAACAACAAGTAAACAACAGCGAAACAACAGGGAAACAACAGGGAAACAACAAGTAAACAACAAGTAAACAACAGGGAAACAACAGGGAAACAACAAGGAAACAACAGGGAAACAATAAGTAAACAACAGGGAAACAATAAGTAAACAACAGGGAAACAACAAGTAAACAACAAGAAAACAACAAGGAAACAACAGGGAAACAATAAGTAAACAACAGGTAAACAACAGGTAAACAACAGGTAAACAACTGGTAAACAACTGGTAAACAACAGGTAAACAACTGGTAAACAACAGGTAAACAACTGGCAAACAACTGGTAAACAACAGGTAAACAACAGGTAAACAACTGGTAAACAACAGGCAAACAACAGGTAAACAACTGGTAAACAACAGCTAAACAACAGGCAAACAACAGGCAAACAACAGGTAAACAACTGGCAAACAACAGGTAAACAATTGGTAAACAAAAGCTAAACAACTGGTAAACAACTGGCAAACAACAGGCAAACAACAGGCAAACAACAGGCAAACAGGTAAACAACAGGTAAACAACAGGCAAACAACAGGCAAACAACAGGTAAACAACTGGTAAACAACAGCTAAACAACAGATAAACATGTAAACAACAGGTAAACAACTGGTAAACAACAGCTAAACAACTGGCAAACAACAGCTAAACAACTGGCAAACAACTGGCAAACAACTGGCAAACAACTGGTAAACAACAGGCAAACAACAAGTAAACAACAGGTAAACAACTGGCAAACAGGTAAACAACAGGCAAACAACAGGTAAACAAAAGCTAAACAACTGGTAAACAACAGCTAAACAACAGGCAAACAACTGGCAAACAACAGGTAAACAACTGGTAAACAACAGGTAAACAACTGGTAAACAACAGGCAAACAACAGGTAAACAACAGGTAAACAACAGCTAAACAACTGGTAAACAACAGGTAAACAACTGGTGAACAACTGGTAAACAACAGGTAAACAACTGGTAAACAACAGGTAAACAACTGGCAAACAACTGGTAAACAACAGGTAAACAACTGGTAAACAACAGGTAAACAACTGGTAAACAACAGGCAAACAACAGGTAAACAACAGGTAAACAACAGCTAAACAACTGGTAAACAACAGGTAAACAACTGGCAAACAACAGGCAAACAACAGGTAAACAACAGGTAAACAACTGGCAAACAACTGGTAAACAACAGGTAAACAACTGGCAAACAACTGGCAAACAACAGGTAAACAACAGGTAAACAACTGGCAAACAACAGGTAAACAACTGGTAAACAACTGGTAAACAACAGGCAAACAACAGGCAAACAACTGGTAAACAACAGGTAAACAATTGGTAAACAAAAGCTAAACAACTGGTAAACAACTGGCAAACAACTGGCAAACAACTGGTAAACAACAGGCAAACAACAGGTAAACAACTGGCAAACAGGTAAACAACAGGCAAACAACAGGTAAACAAAAGCTAAACAACTGGTAAACAACAGCTAAACAACAGGCAAACAACTGGCAAACAACAGGTAAACAACTGGTAAACAACAGGTAAACAACTGGTAAACAACAGGTAAACAACTGGCAAACAACTGGCAAACAACTGGTAAACAACAGGCAAACAACAGGCAAACAACAGGTAAACAACAGGTAAACAATTGGTAAACAAAAGCTAAACAACTGGTAAACAACTGGCAAACAACTGGCAAACAACTGGTAAACAACAGGCAAACAACAGGTAAACAACTGGCAAACAGGTAAACAACAGGCAAACAACAGGTAAACAAAAGCTAAACAACTGGTAAACAACAGCTAAACAACAGGCAAACAACTGGCAAACAACAGGTAAACAACTGGTAAACAACAGGTAAACAACTGGTAAACAACAGGCAAACAACAGGTAAACAACAGGTAAACAACAGCTAAACAACTGGTAAACAACAGGTAAACAACTGGCAAACAACAGGTAAACAGGTAAACAACAGGTAAACAACTGGCAAACAACTGGTAAACAACAGGTAAAAAAACTGGCAAACAACTGGCAAACAACTGGTAAACAACAGGTAAACAACTGGTAAACAACAGCTAAACAACTGGTAAACAACAGGTAAACAACAGGTAAACAACAGGTAAACAACAGCTAAACAACTGGTAAACAACTGGTAAACAACAGGTAAACAATTGGTAAACAACAGGTAAACAGGTAAACAACAGGTAAACAACAGGTAAACAACTGGCAAACAACTGGTAAACAACAGGCAAACAACTGGCAAACAACTGGTAAACAACAGGCAAACAACAGGCAAACAACTGGTAAACAACAGCTAAACAACAGGTAAACAGGTAAACAACAGGTAAACAACTGGTAAACAACAGGTAAACAACTGGCAAACAACTGGCAAACAACAGCTAAACAACAGGTAAACAGGTAAACAACAGGTAAACAACTGGTAAACAACAGGTAAACAACTGGCAAACAACAGGTAAACAACTGGCAAACAACAGGTAAACAACTGGTAAACAACTGGTAAACAACAGGTAAACAACAGGTAAACAACAGGCAAACAACAGGTAAACAACAGGTAAACAACTGGCAAACAACAGGCAAACAACAGGTAAACAACAGGTAAACAACTGGCAAACAACTGGTAAACAACAGGTAAACAACTGGCAAACAACTGGCAAACAACTGGTAAACAACAGGTAAACAACTGGTAAACAACAGCTAAACAACTGGTAAACAACAGGTAAACAACTGGTAAACAACAGGTAAACAACAGCTAAACAACTGGTAAACAACTGGTAAACAACAGGTAAACAATTGGTAAACAACAGGTAAACAGGTAAACAACAGGTAAACAACAGGTAAACAACAGGCAAACAACTGGTAAACAACAGGCAAACAACAGGCAAACAACTGGTAAACAACAGGTAAACAACTGGTAAACAAGTAAACAACAGGGAAACAACAGGGAAACAACAAGTAAACAACAGGGAAACAAGAAGTAAACAACAGGGAAACAAGAAGTAAACAACAGGGAAACAACAAGTAAACAACAGGGAAACAACAGGGAAACAACAAGTAAACAACAAGTAAACAACAGGGAAACAACAGGGAAACAACAAGGAAACAACAGGGAAACAATAAGTAAACAACAGGGAAACAATAAGTAAACAACAGGGAAACAACAAGTAAACAACAGGGAAACAACAGGGAAACAACAAGGAAACAACAGGGAAACAATAAGTAAACAACAGGTAAACAACAGGTAAACAACTGGCAAACAACAGGTAAACAACTGGCAAACAACAGGTAAACAACTGGTAAACAACAGGTAAACAACTGGCAAACAACAGGTAAACAACAGGTAACAACTGGCAAACAACAGGTAAACAACAGGTAAACAACTGGTAAACAACAGGTAAACAACAGGCAAACAACTGGTAAACAACTGGTAAACAACAGGTAAACAATTGGTAAACAAAAGCTAAACAACTGGTGAACAACTGGCAAACAACTGGCAAACAACTGGTAAACAACAGGCAAACAACAAGTAAACAACAGTTTAACAACTGGCAAACAGGTAAACAACAGGCAAACAACAGGTAAACAACAGGTAAACAACTGGTAAACAACAGCTAAACAACAGGCAAACAACTGGCAAACAACAGGTAAACAACTGGTAAACAACAGGTAAACAACTGGTAAACAACAGGCAAACAACAGGTAAACAACAGGTAAACAACAGCTAAACAACTGGTAAACAACAGGTAAACAACTGGCAAACAACAGGTAAACAACAGGTAAACAACTGGCAAACAACTGGTAAACAACAGGTAAACAACTGGCAAACAACAGGCAAACAACTGGCAAACAACAGGTAAACAACTGGTAAACAACAGGTAAACAACTGGTAAACAACAGGCAAACAACAGGTAAACAACAGGTAAACAACAGCTAAACAACTGGTAAACAACAGGTAAACAACTGGCAAACAACAGGCAAACAACAGGTAAACAACAGGTAAACAACTGGCAAACAACTGGTAAACAACAGGTAAAAAAACTGGCAAACAACTGGCAAACAACTGGTAAACAACAGGTAAACAACTGGTAAACAACAGCTAAACAACTGGTAAACAACAGGTAAACAACTGGTAAACAACAGGTAAACAACAGCTAAACAACTGGTAAACAACTGGTAAACAACAGGTAAACAATTGGTAAACAACAGGTAAACAGGTAAACAACAGGTAAACAACAGGTAAACAACTGGCAAACAACTGGTAAACAACAGGCAAACAACAGGCAAACAACTGGTAAACAACAGGTAAACAGGTAAACAACAGGTAAACAACTGGTAAACAACAGGTAAACAACTGGCAAACAACAGGTAAACAACAGGTAAACAACTGGTAAACAACAGGGAAACAAGTAAACAACAGGGAAACAACAAGTAAACAACAGGGAAACAAGAAGTAAACAACAGGGAAACAACAGGGAAACAACAAGTAAACAACAGCGAAACAACAGGGAAACAACAGGGAAACAACAAGTAAACAACAAGTAAACAACAGGGAAACAACAGGGAAACAACAAGGAAACAACAGGGAAACAATAAGTAAACAACAGGGAAACAATAAGTAAACAACAGGGAAACAACAAGTAAACAACAAGAAAACAACAAGGAAACAACAGGGAAACAATAAGTAAACAACAGGTAAACAACAGGTAAACAACAGGTAAACAACTGGTAAACAACTGGTAAACAACAGGTAAACAACTGGTAAACAACAGGTAAACAACTGGCAAACAACTGGTAAACAACAGGTAAACAACAGGTAAACAACTGGTAAACAACAGGCAAACAACAGGTAAACAACTGGTAAACAACAGCTAAACAACAGGCAAACAACAGGCAAACAACAGGTAAACAACTGGCAAACAACAGGTAAACAATTGGTAAACAAAAGCTAAACAACTGGTAAACAACTGGCAAACAACAGGCAAACAACAGGCAAACAACAGGCAAACAGGTAAACAACAGGTAAACAACAGGCAAACAACAGGTAAACAAAAGCTAAACAACTGGTAAACAACAGCTAAACAACAGGCAAACAACAGGCAAACAACAGGTAAACAACTGGTAAACAACAGCTAAACAACAGATAAACAGGTAAACAACAGGTAAACAACTGGTAAACAACAGCTAAACAACTGGCAAACAACAGCTAAACAACTGGCAAACAACTGGCAAACAACTGGCAAACAACTGGTAAACAACAGGCAAACAACAAGTAAACAACAGGTAAACAACTGGCAAACAGGTAAACAACAGGCAAACAACAGGTAAACAAAAGGTAAACAACTGGTAAACAACAGCTAAACAACAGGCAAACAACAGGTAAACAACTGGTAAACAACAGGCAAACAACAGGTAAACAACAGGTAAACAACAGCTAAACAACTGGTAAACAACAGGTAAACAACTGGCAAACAACAGGCAAACAACAGGTAAACAACAGGTAAACAACTGGTAAACAACAGGTAAACAACTGGCAAACAACTGGCAAACAACAGGTAAACAACAGGTAAACAACTGGCAAACAACAGGTAAACAACTGGTAAACAACTGGTAACAACAGGCAAACAACAGGCAAACAACTGGTAAACAACAGGTAAACAATTGGTAAACAAAAGCTAAACAACTGGTAAACAACTGGCAAACAACTGGCAAACAACTGGTAAACAACAGGCAAACAACAGGTAAACAACTGGCAAACAGGTAAACAACAGGCAAACAACAGGTAAACAAAAGCTAAACAACTGGTAAACAACAGCTAAACAACAGGCAAACAACTGGCAAACAACAGGTAAACAACTGGTAAACAACAGGTAAACAACTGGTAAACAACAGGTAAACAACTGGCAAACAACTGGCAAACAACTGGTAAACAACAGGCAAACAACAGGCAAACAACAGGTAAACAACAGGTAAACAATTGGTAAACAAAAGCTAAACAACTGGTAAACAACTGGCAAACAACTGGCAAACAACTGGTAAACAACAGGCAAACAACAGGTAAACAACTGGCAAACAGGTAAACAACAGGCAAACAACAGGTAAACAAAAGCTAAACAACTGGTAAACAACAGCTAAACAACAGGCAAACAACTGGCAAACAACAGGTAAACAACTGGTAAACAACAGGTAAACAACTGGTAAACAACAGGCAAACAACAGGTAAACAACAGGTAAACAACAGCTAAACAACTGGTAAACAACAGGTAAACAACTGGCAAACAACAGGCAAACAACAGGTAAACAACAGGTAAACAACTGGCAAACAACTGGTAAACAACAGGTAAAAAACTGGCAAACAACTGGCAAACAACTGGTAAACAACAGGTAAACAACTGGTAAACAACAGCTAAACAACTGGTAAACAACAGGTAAACAACTGGTAAACAACAGGTAAACAACAGCTAAACAACTGGTAAACAACTGGTAAACAACAGGTAAACAATTGGTAAACAACAGGTAAACAGGTAAACAACAGGTAAACAACAGGTAAACAACTGGCAAACAACTGGTAAACAACAGGCAAACAACAGGCAAACAACTGGTAAACAACAGGTAAACAACTGGTAAACAACAGGTAAACAACTGGCAAACAACAGGTAAACAACTGGCAAACAACTGGTAAACAACAGGCAAACAACAGGCAAACAACTGGTAAACAACAGCTAAACAACAGGTAAACAGGTAAACAACAGGTAAACAACTGGTAACAACAGGTAAACAACTGGCAAACAACTGGCAAACAACAGCTAAACAACAGGTAAACAGGTAAACAACAGGTAAACAACTGGTAAACAACAGGTAAACAACTGGCAAACAACAGGTAAACAACTGGCAAACAACAGGTAAACAACTGGTAAACAACTGGTAAACAACAGGTAAACAACAGGTAAACAACAGGCAAACAACAGGTAAACAACAGGTAAACAACTGGCAAACAACAGGCAAACAACAGGTAAACAACAGGTAAACAACTGGCAAACAACTGGTAAACAACAGGTAAACAACTGGCAAACAACTGGCAAACAACTGGTAAACAACAGGTAAACAACTGGTAAACAACAGCTAAACAACTGGTAAACAACAGGTAAACAACTGGTAAACAACAGGTAAACAACAGCTAAACAACTGGTAAACAACTGGTAAACACAGGTAACAATTGGTAAACAACATGTAAACAGGTAAACAACAGGTAAACAACAGGTAAACAACTGGCAAACAACTGGTAAACAACAGGCAAACAACAGGCAAACAACTGGTAAACAACAGGTAAACAACTGGTAAACAACAGGTAAACAACTGGCAAACAACAGGTAAACAACTGGCAAACAACTGGTAAACAACAGGCAAACAACAGGCAAACAACTGGTAAACAACAGCTAAACAACAGGTAAACAGGTAAACAACAGGTAAACAACTGGTAAACAACAGGTAAACAACTGGCAAACAACTGGCAAACAACAGCTAAACAACAGGGAAACAACTGGTAAACAACAGGTAAACAGGTAAACAACAGGTAAACAACTGGCAAACAACAGGTAAACAACTGGCAAACAACAGGTAAACAACTGGTAAACAACTGGTAAACAACAGGTAAACAACAGGTAAACAACAGGCAAACAACAGGTAAACAACAGGTAAACAACTGGCAAACAACAGGTAAACAATTGGTAAACAAAAGCTAAACAACTGGTAAACAACAGGTAAACAACTGGCAAACAACTGGTAAACAACAGGCAAACAACAGGTAAACAACAGGTAAACAACTGGCAAACAGGTAAACAACAGGCAAACAACAGGTAAACAAAAGCTAAACAACTGGTAAACAACAGCTAAACAACAGGCAAACACTGGCAAACAACAGGTAAACAACTGGTAAACAAACAGGTAAACAACTGGCAAACAACTGGTAAACAACAGGCAAACAACAGGCAAACAACTGTAAACAACAGCTAAACAACTGGTAAACAACAGCTAAACAACTGGTAAACAACAGGTAAACAACTGGCAAACAACAGGTAACACTGGTAAACACTGGTAAACAACAGGCAAACACAGGTAAACAACTGGTAAACAACAGGCAAACAACAGGTAAACAACTGGTAAACAACAGCTAAACAACAGGTAAACAACTGGTAAACAACAGGTAAACAACAGGTAAACAGGTAAACAACAGGTAAACAACTGGTAAACAACAGGCAAACAACAGGTAAACAACAGGCAAACAACAGGTAAACAACTGGTAAACAACAGCTAAACAACAGGCAAACAACTGGTAAACAACAGGTAAACTACTGGTAAACAACAGGTAAACAACAGGTAAACAACAGGCAAACAACAGGCAAACAACAGGTAAACAACAGGTAAACAACAGGTAAACAACTGGTAAACAACTGGTAAACAACAGGTAAACAACTGGCAAACAACAGGTAAACAATTGGTAAACAACTGGGAAAATGTGTAAACAACCAGGAAAACATAAGGTTAATCTGAGTCACTGATCAGATCTGACTCATCCAACACGGCGGCCATTTTTCAAGATGGCGGGAGACTGTTCTCCGAGGGGACGGACACTGTTCTCCGAGGGGACGGACACTGTTCTCCGAGGGGACGGACACTGTTCTCCGAGGGGACGGACACTGTTCTCCGAGGGGACGGACACTGTTCTCCGAGGGGACGGACACTGTTCTCTGAGGACTGCTGGTCTTGGTGGAACGGTGCTGTTTGACGTTTGGAGACAGAGACGTCTCGTCCAGCAGTCCAGCAGCTGAACCTGATGGAGACCTGAGGAGTCCAGCTGCAGGCCCAGACCATGTCCTGATGTTGGACAGGGTCTCCAGCTCTGCTAGACTGTCCTCTTCCTTTTCCTCAAAAGACAGATACGCTGTCCCCCCGGTGAGGGCCTGGAGGACTGCTGTCCCGCTGTCCTTCTGAGGGTCTAGAGCTAAAGCCAGCTCCTGCCCTGGACTCCTGGTCCACATGTTCTCCAGACCCAGGTCTTGGGAGTCCAGCAGGACAGACGCTGGTCACAAAAACCATCAGTACAGAGACACAAGACGGAATGTCCCACACTGACCAGACCAGCAAGACCCGGATCAGAAGACCAGAACGTAGACCCAGATCAGCAGACCAGAACGTAGACCCGGATCAGAAGACCAGAACGTAGACCCGGATCAGAAGACCAGAACGTAGACCCGGATCAGGGAATCGGTCTAAGGCCGGCCACCATCCTGAAAACCTGCTGCCATCTTGGATTCTGAAAAGGCCAACAGGCAGGTTTCCATGGGAACTGTATCATCCGCTTGTCGGCGCAGCGGATCGTAAACGTGTCTGTAAACACCGAGAGGATCCGCTTCACTCGGAGCCGACTGGACCAGCTGGTCTACACCGATCCAGAATCCACTCCGTGTCTCATAAACGCCGCCTGACAGCGGAGCGGATGAAGCAGGATTATTGGTTCTGCCATGTGTTCCCTCGTACGTAGTGACGTGATGATGTGACAGGAAGCAGGAAGCAGGAAGCAGGACAGTCAGAAACCAGCAGAAGTCCTGGACGGTGGCTGAAGAACTTTAATAAAAACCCAGAGAGAACAAACCCTGGAGAGGAGAGATGGAAGCAAATTGCACAACAGCGAGTTGTTCAGAGAGCTCCGAGGCAGAATGCGAGCATCGCCGGCTGGTGTTACGGATTAACTGGTTCCCGTGTTAACGAATGACGGCGGAGGTCTGTGTAAACACCTGCTGATTACAACAGTTGTTAAAGTAAGACTCAGAAAAGACTTTAAACGTACACGCTCACTGGAGCTGCTGATAACCGACGTTCTCCAGAACCACCACAAGTTTCAGCCTGTTGGTCACAAGTTAAAGGAATACTCCGAAGATTTGGGACCCAGGCCCCATCCCGATCA